>NC_133328.1:409746781-409939281 GCF_042186555.1 Aquarana catesbeiana | reverse complement strand
GTTGCTGCCTTGCAGATAGCCTCCGGAGAGGCACCAGCCCTCTCTGCCCATGAAACTGAGACTGCCCTGGTGGAATATGCCTTGACTAATGGAGCTTGCCTACCTTCTAACTCATAAGCCTCTATAATTGCCATTCTTTCCCACCTAGCAATGGAAGATTTAGACGCTCTATAACCTTTGCAGGCCACCGCAAAATTAACAAAAAAGTGAATCTGAGTTCCTGAAGCTTCTGGTGGCTTCTAAATAAACTAAAAGGCTTCTCTTAACATCTAATAAACTAAAAGATTCCTCCTCATCTGTCTCTGAGGTGGGACAAAACGTCATAGATGCTACTTTAGGGAGGAAGCTACGATCTGTCTTGAGTACGATCCTATCCTCCAGAATCAACAAAAATGGCTCCCGAATGGAGAGAGCCTGCAAATCCCTCACCCTTCTGGCTGACGTGATAGCTATCAAAAAACAGTTTTGTGTACAACCCAATATCTCCCTGAATATATTCATGTTGAGAGACCATTCGTCCTGACTTACATGCTGGCGGCTGAGAAAATCCGCCAGCGAATTCTGAGAGCCTTTTAGGTGAATGGCTGACAATGAGGACAGATTTATCTCGGCCCAGCACAGAATCTTGTTTGCTATGTCCTGTTGGGCAGGGCTCCTTGTGTCCACCTGCTTGTTCACATATGTGACAGCCGCCGCCTTGTCTGTCTGTATCTGTAGGTGCTGTCTACCTATCCGGAACTGGAAAGCCTCTATAGCCTTCAGAATCGCCAGAAGCTCCTTCTGATTTGAGGATCGACTGGCCTCTACTGGTGACCAGGCTCCCTGAGCTAAGGACCCCGCCAGGTGGGTGTCCCATCCCAATGCACTGGCGTCGGTTGTCACCACTATGGCCGCAGGACGGGCCCAGGACAGACCTTTTTCCAGACAGTGATGAGCTCGCCACCACCATAAAGACCTTTTGATTTTGGCTGGTAGGAGCATAGGTTGATCTAGGCTGTTTTCTGCCATTCCAGTGAAGCAGCATAAGACTCTGCAGAGGGCACTGATGAAGCTCTGCCCAAGGAACCACTGGGAAACAGGAAGTAATCAGACCCAGAACTCTCATAACCTCTCTGATCAGGGCTACTTGATTGGTTTGAAGCTGGGCTACAGCCTGATCCACCTTCAGGATCTTTTCCCTGGGGAGAAACACCTTCATCGCCACTGAAGAGATTTTGTACCCCAAATACAGGACCTCCAGTGTCAGGGTCAGCTGGGACTTTTCCTGGTTGATTAGCCACCCGAGAGATAGCAGGAAACTCTGGGCCTCCTGTAAATCTCTCTCTAGTTGATGAAAAGAGGGGGCAACAAACAGGAGATTGTCCAGGTAGGGGATCACTGTAATGGCCCTGACCCTTTGGGCTCAAATAGGGAAGGCATACTGATGGCCCTGAGTAGGGATGGCGAGGGCCCCTTATCCTGTCCATAATTCTCTTGAATGACTGAAATGTGAACGCAAGCTCGTCTTTAATCGAAGTCTGAATTTTGTGACATGCTGCCACCGAATCATCCTTGACGAGACTGCTGACACAATCGGGGCCTAACTTAGTCCCACATACGGCACATTTTTTCCTAGGCGGCTATATCTGAGTCCTGTCCTGAGCTGGGCTTTAACCTGAAAGCCAAACAGAAAAGACAAAGGACAAACTTCCATTAGTATGCCTCCCTGACCCACACCACCACTGTGCTAGGGTCAGCCTAAGAAGTGCCCAGCCCATCACCTGATATTCCCCACCCATGGAGGGAGTTACGTGGTTCCGCCAGAAGCCCGTCTTGCGTCACTTCCGCCTATTGGAACGCAGAAGCACCGCCCCCCCCCCTTGAAGCCGGAAAGGTCAGCAGAGCGGCATGGCCGGCCGAGCGTCCCTCACCTGCCGGCCAAGACTGATGCTGGTACGGGTGCCGTAGGGGGGACATGGTCTGTAGTCACCCGGGGTCCTACTCACCCCGAGCTAAAGGCAGCGGTGGAGCCAGCATCTCACTCTTTGCCAACAGGACAGAGGGATGCCCAGGTAGAAGAGAGTCAACTCCAAGGGCTTTTCCAGGACAGTCCTGAGACATGGAGCTCCCTTAGGTTCCTAGCGTGCTCCTTGCTGTCCGGCAGGAAACACAATAACTGAAGAGGGAGGCCTGAAGGACCACCTTTTAAGATAATTGGTATGCGCGTTTCCTGTTCCAGAGGGAGGAGCCCTATGTCTCTGAGGCTGTCCTGGAAGACGAAAGGGGAAAACTAATTTCCTTGTCAAGAGGATCAGAGGAATCTGCCAGATAGGCTCAAAAGGCTGCTTCTGTAAAACTCCCAGGATTAAATTTAAATCCCAAGGGCACAGAGGCAGCCTGACCGGTGGAAGCATCACGAACTAAGGAGTGAGAAGCAATAGGCCTCTGAAAAAAATATTGCTAAGGCCGAAATTTGACCCTTAATTGTACTTAAGGCCAAATTCATATCCACTCCTTTTTGCAGAAAAGCTAGAACTCTCCCAATGACATATCTACGGGGGTGCCACCTTCTGGCCTCACACCAGGCAATATAGGATTTCCAGACTCTATAGCAGATACTCCTAGAGACTGGCTTCCTAGCATTCAACATGGTAGACAATACTGACCCAGAAATACCCTGGTCTTTTAAGATCCTGGTTTCAACAGCCAAACCGTTAAATATAGAGACCGTAAAGCAGGGTGGAATACTGGACCCTGCGAGAGCAGATCCAGGCGGAGTGGAAGGACCCATGGGTTTACCACTGCCAGTCTTGCAATCTGTGCATACCAAGTCCTTCTGGGACAGGCTGGAGCTACTAGGATCACTGGCTCTCTCTTGTCCCGGATCCTGCGTAGTAGCCTTGGCAACAGCCGGATTGGAGGGAAGGCATATATCAGGGAAAACTGATCCCACAGAATTACCAAGGCATCTGCCCCTAATGAAAGCGGGTCCCTGGTTCTGGACACAAAACTGTCTAGTTTACTGTTGAACCTGGAAGCCAGCAGGTCTACATCCAGAACCCCCACATTGGTGGCAGATCGTTGCAAAGATCTCCGGATTTAGAGACCACTCCCCTGGAAACATTTTCTGGCGAATCAGAAAGTCCGCCTGCCAATTCTCCACTCCCGGAATAAACACCGCTGATAGGGATGGAACAAATCTTTCTGCCCAGGTCAGCATGCGATCCACTTCCTTCTGGGCTGTCTGACTTCTAGTGCCTCCCTGGTGATTGATGTATGCCACAGCCATGGCATTGTCCGACTGGACCCTCACAGGACATCCCTGTAGTCTGGAAGTCCAGCAGCTTAGGGCCAAGCGAGCTGCTCGAATGTCCAAAACGTTGATGGGCAAGTCCCTCTCCCTCCAGAACCACCCTCCCTGGATGGTGGCCCCCTCTAGGACTGCCCACCATCCAGAGACACTAGCCTCTGTCGTCACCACCCTCCAGACCACAGGCAAAAAGGACTTTTCTTTTACCAGATTCTTGGTTATCATCCACCGAGACTGACGCAGTTTCAGCCGAAGAGACATGTGCCAGTCCACAGCCTGGACAGTCTTGTTCCAGACAGACAGAATGTTGGTCTGGAGTGGAATTGTGCATAAGGGACTGCTTCGAATGAAGACACCATTTTCCCCAGTAGCCTCATACACAGGCGAATGGAGAGATATTTTTTCCCCATTATGACCTGGGCAAGGCCTTTCATGGCTCTGACCTTCCATGGTGGCAAAAAAAACCTTTGCCTTTACCGTGTCTAATATTAGCCCCAGATACTCTAGGCGTTGAACCGGCTGCAGGGCCGATTTAGATCAGTTCAGAACCCAACCCAGATGTTCAAAAAATTTAACCGCCCAGGAAACACTCTGCTTCAGGTCTGGAACTGTCTGATCTATCAGTAATAGATCGTCCAGGTATCCTGCAACCAGTATTCCCAGAGATCTTAGAACTGCCAATACCGGAGCCAGTACCTTTGTGAATACACAAGGTGCCGTGGCTAACCCGAAGGGCAGTGCCACAAACTGAAAATGTTGATTGCCTACTGCGAATCGCAGAAACCTCTGATGGGATTTGCAGATTGGCACATGTAGGTACGTGTCATTGATGTCTATGGACGCCAAATATTCCTTTCCGTGCAAGGAGGCCACAACTGAATGAATTGACTCCATCTGGAAAGAGCGAATGTTTAAAAACTGATTCAGGGCCTTGAGGTCCAAAATAGGCCTTACATCTCCATTCGGCTTTGGGACTATGAAAAGATTTGTGTAAAAGCCCCCGAATCTCTCGTTGGCTGGAACCCCTGAAATCACTCCTTGTGACCTTAGATGATCTATTGCCTGAAGAAAAAACTTTTCTTTACCGGATCTATGGGGACGGTGGACCTTAAGTACCGAAAGGGGGGGAAGCCTCCGGAATTCTATTTTGTACCCCTGAGACACCGTAGAAATAACCCACCTGTCTCGGATAGCTTCTTCCCAGGCGTCTGAAAACTCTAATAGCCTCCCACCCACCCGCGTGAATGGGGGCGCCCCTTCATAAGGAGGGCTTGGGACTGGCTTTAGGGGGTCTCTGGGCCCAGGGCTTTTTCTGCCCCTGGCCTTGAGTCTTTCCTCCTAGACCCGGACGGCTGAGGCAGTCGAAACTGCCTGAAATTAGAAGTGCTGGGTACTGAAGCACTAGAAACTTTAAAGGAAGGTCGTCTGCTCCTCTTCTTAACTGGTAAAAGCGCAATTTTAGCCCTTGAAATCTTCTGGATATGTTTATCCAGATCTTCTCCAAATAGCCACGCCCCGTGAAAGGGGAAACCAGCTAATAATCTTATGCAGAGTAATTCCGCAGAATTTAACCAAAGAATCCTGCGCATATGTACTGATAGCAGGGCCAACCGGGAGACCTGTTGTATTGAATTTTTAGGAGCATCTACTGTGAAACATAAGGCATAAGGTAACTCTGCCAAATCCTCAGCAGATATCCCCTGATCGGGAACAGTCTTGGTTACCCGCTTCACCTGATCCTTTAAAGACTAACAGATGCCAATAGCTGCCACTGCCGGTTGTGCAGCAGTCCCAGCAATAGCAAATTAAGCCTTTAATAAAGACTCCAATTTCTTATCTGCTGGATCTTTAAACACCTGGGCATTATCTACAGGACAGGTAAGACTTCTATTCACAGAGGAAATGGCAGCATCCACAGTTGGCATACTCCATTTCTTTATAAACTTTTCCTCCATAGGATACAAAAGTGCAAACCTTTTAGGAGGAATAAAAAGTTCATCAGGGTGATCTCAGTCAGCATACACAATCTGCTCTAGCGACGGATGCAAGGGAAATGCCTGCAAACTCTGTGGAGGCCGCAGAGATCCTAAAGAAGAAAAGGAAACCTCAGGGACCTCTACAGGCGGCAATTTAAATCCTGATCGGACCATCTCTGTGAGGGACTGGATTAGCAGTCTCTGGGATTGAGAGTCTGAAAATGGTTCTTCAGAACCCGACTCCTCAGAAGTGGAGTCTGTGGCCTGACCTTCTTCCCGGTCATTTACTGCCACTTCGTCCACCTCTTCTGCCCAATCCTGTTCCAATGCAGGTGGGGGCTCAGGTGAAGGGGATCTATCCTGTTTCCTTCCACCTTGGGAAACTGAAGCAATCATACCTGCTATTTTCCCCTCCAGCCCAGCTAAAGCGGATGTCAAGTAGTCCTTTGCGACGTAGGTTGAGGTAGAAGCATTACACAGCTCTTACAGGACCTGCAGTGCCCTGGTCCATCCACCCACAGTGACTCCTAATATGGCCACTTTCGCCCCTACTGCGCATTTCTGGCGTGCGCGTTTGTGTCCTGTCCACCTATCGCGTCTCTGCTATGAGCATGCTCATCGCGCCATTCCCGTGTGCGCTCCCCCTATGGCTGTATAAAGTGGCGGGAAAGGGCCACCGAAGGCGCCGGAGTAGGAACTAGGTGTACAGGGGCTGGGGAATCTGAAGAGCCGCCCGCCCCGTTAGGATCATCCCGGCTGGAAGCCACCAGAGACGCGCCGCCGCACCGCAACACCACTGCCAGCAGTGGACAGAAAAAATATGACACTTGGTCCTATAAAAAGTAAGAGACTGCAAATACATTTTTTGGTTTAAACAAGTGCAGAGAGTTTTTTTTTCTTTTTAAAACACTTACCAGTCCCGTTGCAGGATTCTGCTAAAAAGCTAGAGTCCAATCTTCCCCCATCACGATGGGTTCTGCTTTTGGACCTTCAAGGACCGGGTCCCCGTGAATGTGGGGCCACTCCCTTGGACCTGTAAAGCACTCTGCCTGATCTCCTTTGGGGTTTTTTCTTACCAAGGGTCCGGATCCCAGGGTCCAGTACCCAAAGGGTCAGATTACAGGCAATACCTCCTAATCTTCTTGTATAAACGAGGTTCGGATACCATCCATTTTAGTGTATCACCGTCCAGATGGATCTGATTATATAGCCCTTTAAATCCTTTAGGATCTGTTCGAGGAGCATTCTCTTAGCTAGATCATGGAGAGTTTCTCCAGCCATGACCATCACCTTACAAGACACTGGCGAAAAAACTGAGGCACTTCCTGTGTAGGAGGGGTTATATAAGGGAGGACTTCCTATCTTTTTGGTTTGCCAGTGTCCATTCACCTATAGGTGGCGTATAACCCAGTTAGTTTTTATGGCTGCTCTGTGTCCCGTGATGTACGACAAAGAAAAACATTTTGCAACTAATTAGGGTTAACTGACAACAGGTCAGTAACATGATTGGGCATAAAAAGAGCATCTTAGAGAGTCAGAGTGTCTCAGAAGTAAAGGTGGACAGAAGTTCACCAATCTGTGAAAAGCTGTGTCTAAATATTGTTGAACTATTTCAGAATAATGTTCCTCAATGTAAAATTGAAACTATATCAACTACAGTACATATCATCAACAATTCCGGGAATCTGGAGAAATCTCTGTGCGCAAGACACAATGCCAAAACGCAATATTGGATGCCTGTAATCTTTAGACTCTTGGATGGCACTGCATTAAAAACCATTGTCTGTGAACACAGTTCACTGTGCTGTCCATATATGCAAGTTAAAGGTCTATCATGTGAAGAAGAAGTCATAGCTGAACATTATCCAGAAACGCTGCCATCTTCTCTGGGCCAAAGCGCATTTAAAATGGTCTATTGCAAAGTGGAAGACTGTTCTGTGGTCAGACAAATCAAAATTTGAAATTTTTTGGTAACCATGGGTGCTGCATCCGCCAGACTAAAAAGGAGAGGGACCTTCTGGGTTGTTAACAGCCTTGGTTCATAAGCCTGCATCTCTGATGGTATGAGGGTGCATTAGTGCATATGGAATGGGCAGCTTGCACATCAATCAATGCTGAAAGATATATCCAGGCTTTAGAGCAGCATATGCTCCTATCCAGATGATCTCTTTCAGGGAAGGCCTTGCATAATGCAGCAGCAATACTAATCCGCATACTGCATCTATGACAACAGCATGGCTTCATAGTAGGAGTCCAGGTATTTAACTGGCCTGCCTGCAGTCCAGACATTTCACCAACTGAAATGATTTGGCTCACGTTGAAATGAAAAATAGGACAAAGAAGACCCAGGACTGTTGAGAAGTTAGAATCCTATCTCAGGCAAGAATGGGACAACATTGCTCTCCCAAAACTCTAAATAACTCCAAACATTTTACAGATTGTTGTTAAAAGAAGAGGGGATGCTACACTGTGGTAAACATGGCCCTGTCCCAACATTCATTTCAAAATTACCCTTTTTTTTTGTTTTTCTTAAAATGGTCTATTTTCTCAGTTTAAACATTTGATGATTTCTAATGTGACTAAAACTTGTTTTTTTGAGATTTTGCAAAATTATTGCATTGTATATATATGTATATATATATATATATATATATATATATATATATATATATATATATATACACACACACACACATACACATATACATACATACACACAAATACACACACACAGTATCTCACAAAAGCGAGTACACCCCTCACATTTTTGTAAATATTTATTATATTTTTTCATGTGACAACACTGAAGAAATTACACTTTGCTACAATGTAAAGTAGTGAGTGTGCAGCTTATCTAACAGTGTAAATTTTCTGTCCCTTCAAAATAACTCAACACACAGCCATTAATGTCTAAACCGCTGGCAATAAAAGTGAGTACACCCCTAAGTGAAAATGTCCAAACTGGGCCCAAAGTGTCAATATTTTGTGTGACCACCATTATTTTCCAGCACTGCCTTAACCCTCTTTGGGTATGGAGTTCACCGGAGCCTCACAGGTTGCCACTGGAGTCCTCTTCCACTCCTCCATGATGACATCACGGAACTGGTGGATGTTAGAGACCTTGCGCTCCTCCATCTTCCGTTTGAGGATGCCCCACAGATGCTCAATAGGGTTTAAGGTCTGGAGACATGCTTGGCCAGTCCATCACCTTTACCCTCAGCTTCTTTAGCAAGGCAGTGGTCATTTTGGAGGTGTGTTTGGGATCATTATGTTGGAATACTGCCCTGCGGCCCAGTCTCCGAAGAGACTCTCACCTGGTTGCTGCCACACACGCTTGACACCATCTGAACCAAATACATTTATCTTGGTCTCAACAGACCACAGGACATGGTTCCAGTAATCCATGTCCTTAGTCTGCTTGTCTTCAGCAAACTGTTTGCGGGCGTTCTTGTGTATCATTTTTAGAAGAGGCTTCCTTCTAGGAATATATGAGATATGCAGACCAATTTGATGCAGTGTGCAGCGTATGGTCTGAGCACTGACAGGCTGATCCCCCATCCTTTCAACTTCTGCAGCAATGCTGGCAGCACTCATACGTCGATTTCCCAAAGATAACCTCTGGATATGACACTGAGCATGTGCACTCAACTTCTTTGGTCAACCATGGGGAGGCCTGTTCTGAGTGGAACCTGTCCTGTTCAACCACTGTATGGTCTTGGCCACTGTGCTGCAGCTCAGTTTCAGGGTCTTGGCATTCTTCTTATAACCTAAGCCATCTTTATGTAGAGCAACAATTCTTTTTTTTTTTTCAGATTCCCAGATAGTTCTTTGCCATGAGGTGCCATGATGAACTTCCAGTGACCAGTATAAGAGAGCGAGAGAAATGATGGGTGTTGCAATTTTTTATGTCACACGGTATTTGCTCAGCGTTTTTTCAAAGGCAGTTTTTTTGGGAAAAAATACACTTTAAAAGGATAAGTTCACCTTTGGGAACATGTTACATATTGCGCCTGATTTTAGGGTGGAACATGTAATATGTTCCCAGTACTGCAGTCGCTGCGCCCCCTCCTTGTGGCAGCAGTACGGGGAGAAGTTCCCTGTACTATCTGCCAGTTTTTGAAAGCAGTGCGGCCGTGCGGGGCTCCGCCCATGCGGCTGCGTCATTCATACACAAAGCTCAGTGTATGAATGAACTACAAGTCCGACAGCCCTAGCTGCTGTCAGCTTGTAGTTCTCAATGAACTACCGTGGAGCTGTGGTAGTTCATTAAGTCTTCCCTTCAGAGTATCGGCTTACTCGTATGGGATGTACGGGTAAGCCGATACACTGACAATGTGGAGGAGACCTGCATGGCATCAGCGATCTCCTGATCGCTGGTGCAATTCTTTACAGGTTCCCAATACAAAAAAATAATAAATGCACATTTTTTTTACCTGCAAAACTATGTGTATTTATTATTTTTTGTACAAAAGGTGAACTTATCCTTTAATGAATTTTATTGCACACAAACACAAATATAATACCTATTTTTTTTGTAAATTTTAAAAGATTGTTACACAGAAAAAATAGGTACCCAACATGTCACGCTTTAAAACTGGGTCCGCCCGTGGAATAGCAGCAAACTACAGTATCTAAAATTCTCTATAGGCGACACTTTAAACGCCTTTACAGGTAACCAGTTTATAGATACACAGGAGGTCTGCTGCTAGAGTTATTGCTCTTGCTCTGACATTCACAATACCTCACGTGTGGTGCAATCACCAGTTACATATACGTGCAGGAGTAACGTATGCGTTCGCATCAGCGCATAAGCACGGGGGGATGCGGGCGCTTTAAATTTTTTTATTATTTCTTTTTATAGAAAATGTTATTTTTATATTGCTATTACAAGGGATGAACAACATCCCTTGTGACAGCATGGGCCGTGACAGGTCCTCTTAGACCTCAAATCTCTCCTCTGGCCTCCAATGCAGATAAACAGAGAGGCGGAACCGGAAACAGAGAGGGAGAAAAAACATCAGTTCCTCTCTCTCTGTTCTTCGCAGCCATTGCCGTCGGTCACATTACTCCCGGGTTCTACGACGGCAGAGCCCAGGAAATCCAGCGGGAGGGGGGTTGGACCCCCTTCTGTCACCCGCAGAAGTGATCAAGTGGCTGTTCAGCCACTCAAATCACTTCTGTATTAGAGGGAATCGGCGGCTGAAAATCTTCATACCGAGGGGATGCCTGCTGGTGCAGGCATTATTCTGGGATATCCACTACAAACCAAGAATGTTCATGGACATCCTACAGTAGATGAGTTTTTAAAAATCTTTACAAGCCAAGATTAGCCAAGATTTTGCTATTATCCTAATGTATATATTTCTTTGTCTTCGATTATAATATTTATTTCTGTACTTACATCTTCAAAGGTAGATTCCAAATTCATTCCAAAGGCCACTCCAATAAGACCAAACAGTGAGATGGAGAAAGTACCCATGGTAAGTTGTAAGTTGAGTCTCATCATTACATTTCGGTGGCTGGAAAACAAATAGGTACAATAACTTGTACTGGTAGCTGTATTTGCAAGCATGAGAATAGACTCACCTACCTGCAAAGGGACAGGAGCAGGAACAGTTTATGTAGCTCACCCTTCTCTCACACTTGTCAATGTTTCTAGAGAACTATTTCTGAATTTTAAAAGATGCAATTAGGGTGGGAATGCTATTTATTGTCATGAAAAGCACATGGAGAAAGATTAAGGAAAAGATTAGGGCTAATTTTAGTTGCTCATTATACTCCATGACAACACAACTGATAAATATATCATAAAAATAATGTAAACCGAAAGTATTGTTTTTTTTTCAGTTTGCTTATATTTTACGGTATTACTTTTTTAAAAATATAAACTTCAGATTTGTAGGTTTGTTGTTCCCTATTTTTGTTACTGCACTAAATATAGAGATGTGTAAAAAAAGCAACTATAGGAATCTCTCTGGATAAAGAGGACCTGTTTGACTTACCATGCCTTGTTCTACACTGTCTCTGAATGGAGGTAGCCATCATGATAGAGAAGCGGTGATTTGCTTCCTCATATCTGAGCTGCTCCCCCTGATGACCGCTGAGGTAATGATCAAGAATCATCCGGAGATGTGCGGAAGCACAGAATTACCAAATTAATGAAGTACAAGCAGAGTTAACCCTGCACTGTAGGTCCTCAAGTACAACTTTCTCTCCAGCCACCAGCACAGTATGAACATCGCCAAGTCTAACTCCAAGTCTTGTGCAACTAGCAGTCAAAAGCAGCACAACCTGTCACACACCAGACATGCAGCTATGGGGTTGTAGGCATAGGAAGGTCTAGGTACACTCACATATTGTACCAGGAAGTGCACTGCCATTTTTCCAAAATGGATTAAAGACAAAAGTAAATATTTCAGGATATTGCACACAGAGGCAATTACCATTTTTTGATGTTTCCTGTACCATAGATAATCGCCAACTTTTTGAGCTCATGTCAACTTTAGGACTTCAAGGGCAGGATATAATTATTCAAAGGTTCCATGCAAACTGAAGACTGAAGGTCTATTGGCCAAAATAGTAATGTAGCCCCCTTTCAGAGGCTTTATGCATCAGCTTTTCCTTAGATGAGCAATGAAGTCTCAGCCTGAACAAAGTGCTGACTGCTATTGACTCACTTGATAGGGTGACATTTCAGCAATAAAAGCTGTGGTCACTTACAGTTGATTCCACAGATGAGAAAGCAAGCAAGCCAGTATGTTACTTGTATTTCCACCGTTCTAACATGCAAAGCTGTTCTGGTTTTTGTACATCCACAACTTGTGTTCTGTTCTTACCTTTTTCCTGGCACAGGATTGATTACAATTGGCAAGTCTCAACCGCTGAATAATAAAGTCAGCTACATGGGCTAGTCCCTGCCCAGTCTGGCTATCTCTCAGTCATGTTGCAGACAATCAGAGCTGCACCCTTCCTCCTGCTGGGGTACAGCCAATCTGGAAGATGCCCTCTTTTTGCATGGCCTCATCTCTGCCCAGCTTGGCTGTCTTTTAGCTTTGCTGTCGCACTGCAGCCTTTCAGGAAGGTTTCCTTCTCTTAAGCACAAACTCTGTGCTCTGGCCAATCCCATGGCACCTGCTCAAATGAGAAAAAAAAAAAAAAAAAAAACACACAGAAAAGCGCCTCTAAGTGCAATGTTTAATATGCAGTATTATAAAATATCCAACACTTGGATGGCTGCAGGAGATGGTGATGATCGGCTCATGGAGCGACGCTTCTGGGCGTGTGACGTCAGCGGGATGTAGAGGAACCACAATGTGGTTCAGAGCATGCGCGAGGCTCGCTCTGAAACTAGTTGTGGTTCCTCTACATCCCGCTGACGTCACACGCCCAGAAGCGTCGCTCCACGAGCCGATCATCACCATCTCCTCCAGCCATCCATAAGGATCAGCCGGCTTCCTCTCTGGCTTCTTGCAGCTCTCGCAGCTGGACTTAATGCTCACTCAGGACACACTATAGACGCTGGAGACGATCCCAGGAGATTTGATCTCCCACGAGCACACCAGTCCTTACCTAGATGTAAGGGATATTTTGATAATACTGCATATTAAACATTGCACTTAGAGGCGCTTTTCTATATTTTTTTTCTATGTTGAAATCCTGAGTTGGCTTCACTCTTGACAAAAGCTGGCCCTTAGTACATCTCTTCCAAGACACCATTGCACATCATCATCTCTCAAGAAACATCACTTTCAAATTTTTGGACATTTTACCCTTACTCCTGGACTTTTTATATCTATTTCCGGGTCCTGCTTTTATTATCCTTATTATTGCTGTCCATTATACCTGCATCCTGAACGCTAGCATTTGTTTTTTTTTTTCCTGCTTATATGAGATATGATTATAATAACCAACCTGTCTAGGTGAAGGAAAATGACACTTTCTGAGTCATCCATTAGTACACGTAGCTCTCTGGCCACATTAGCTAAGTCTTCTGCTTGTCTGTAGTAATTCTCCAGAAGCAGTTCCATCTCTTCAGCATGATCAATCCTGGAAGTACCTTCTACACTGAAAAAGAAATCCCCATTTTTAAGGACTTAACGTCACCAATGAATCAACTACAATAAATTTAAACATATCACATTTTTGGTTGAGAAGGGAGATTGTGGCCATCATATGGACAGAATCCCAGTAGTGGGCTGTATTAAAAGTGAGAAGGCGGGGCTCTTTACTCTAGTCTAGAACATAAAAGGAGTCATTTTTTCCAGCATTTTTAGTCACAAAATTTAGCAAGCAATCTTGAATATTCTTTTCACATGTAACTTAGAAGAAGCACTCCAGCAAAATGTTTTGAAGTAGCTGAGAGCAAAAGGTAAAGGGCTATACCCAAAAGGCAAAGGTCTTTACCCAAAAACTAAAAATCTAACATCATCATATTTCAAGCGCTTTTTATTTGGGTGGAGCGCCTGCATTGTTAGCCTGTCTCATATGCCCCTGGTGGAGAAAACAAGAGACCTGCTGCAGAACATAGTGTAGGCGTGGTCCACTGTGCCATTATCATTAATCCAGCCCAGTGCAATGATGTCCAGCTGACATTAGAGAAAGTGCTTGCAGACAGGAATTGGCTAAAAAAATACTAAAAGAGGTCAGTACTAATATGCAACTAAAAGGTGAAAACAGTATTGTATGGGAACAAAACATGGCAATAGTGCATAGTGCCACAACAAACTAGATAAGTGTCACAAGCAGCCTCGGGCAGTAATTCTTATCTCCTCTCCATTCACAAACATGGGCACCTGGCCATGCCTCTCCCTCCCCTCTACCCAGAACTTTTTTTTTTGTGGGATTCCTTCCTTAGACAGATTCCTTAAAACACAAAAGTCTGACAAAAATCACTTATTTTTGCATTTAATGGTTTGAAAAAAATAACCCAATAAATGCTCAGCATTATCATCTCTAAATCAATTTAATAGTATGTACCTTACCCAGGAGAATTATAAATGGGGACATTTGTCATGGCAAACAGTAAATGAAAAGCAAAAATCTAATTAAACAGTTTAAAAATCATTTAATATTCACAGATACACATTGAACACATTCATTAAAAAAAAAGGAATATCTAAAGCACAAAAAAGTCTATCAATTCAGAGTAAACAAAACTAAAATCTATTTCTCGTATCTGACATAAAACAATTATATTTACATAAAGAAAACATTAAGTCATTTGGAGAGAAGGAGTCTCATTTATATTCAAGATCATTAGCACTCGTCGTGTAAATGTAATTAATGCATTATATCAGTTAAGTTAAAACTTCAACAATGCAATGCAACAATTATTTGTTGGCAAAGGGAAAAGGCTGATAAAAATACTGAATATACATTAACTGTTAAATGCTTTGCAATTTTCATAAGAGAAATCTGAAGAATAAATATTTATTGGCATATAACACTCACTTTTTCAGCATGAAAATCGGTTGCAAATAGCGTGGGGGGGGGGGGGGGCGAGTGCCGTCAGATTACATACAGTGAGAATCTTCTGTTTACTTGGTGGCCTCTGTAATAGGAAGTCAATAGATGGCAATGGTGAGGCTGCTGCATTAATGTGGACTAATAAGGCTCTATTGATGGCACTTGTGAGGCTGCAGGCGGGCATTGATCAGGCTGCATTGATGCCAATGGTGAGGCTGCAGATGGGCACTGACCCTTATTTTGCTTCAAAGTTCCTTATTTAAAATTTAAGTTTTTTTCCTGAAACTTCCCTCTTAAAATGAATGTGCGTGTTATACGCCTGTGCGTGTTATATGCCGATAAATACGGTATTTTTCTATAGACTAACCAGTCCTGGGATGACTCTCCTTAACTTACATTTCCATTCTCTACTACCTACTACTTTCCTATTACTATGTTACCAATCATGTTTTTCTCTCTCCTTCTCTTTAATTGATAAGGTTATACTCTCAGGTATTTCATATAAGCCTACCTGGCTTTACTCTTCCCCACTCTCCTCCTCTCCTCTCCCACCCTTTACATTATGATGCAACGCTCCCATTATGCCCACCAGTGTGGGTGTTATGGTTTATTAGGTCTTTGAACTTGCTCATCACCATTATGACATATCCAATCGCTATTTGATGATCATTGCTCACATATATATGTTGTTCTTTTTATGTGTTCCATCATTGGCACATATGCTCTCTCTCTTTTGTTTGATGTCTGACCTTCTTACGTACTGTGAACACAGGCCGAATATCAAGCGACATGTGTAAGTCAGTCTGTCGGACGAGCATACTGGATAACCAGCAGCTGACAGACTCCCAATCAGCGCTCTCTGCCAATGGCGGAGAGTGCTGATCAGAGTGTTCTGGCTGGGGGGCCGTCCCCCTGTCAGAACACAATAGCTCAGCGTGGGGGGGGGGGGGGGGGGGGGGGGGTGTAGATCGCTGTACTAATTTCGCATAGTGAGTACAGTGGCTAAGACCAGAGCTGTCGGGCTTTAAAAGCTTTTGTAGATTTCTTACGTGCTTTACTTTTACGGATACTTAAGACACTTGTTTACCTTTTCTATTTGAAAATGTAATTAAAAAAAAGAAAAAAAAAAAAGAAGATTGGAATATAAATCATATCTAAATCCAGAAAAACAAAAAAATGATTATATATTGCAGCTTACCAGAATGTTATTACTCAAAAGTAAAAAAAAAATGTTAACATATAAACACACATACACACACACACACATATATATATTTACACTTTTTAACTTTTTGATAACATTCTGGTAAGCTGCAACATATAATACTTTTAAGTTTATCTGGCTTTAGGTCTATTTTAACTAGTTGAGCATTTTCAATGTATGCAGTACATTCAAAATGTGGACAGGTTGAAACAAGCTCACGTCCACAGTAGTACCATCATTTATAAATTAAAAAAAAATTGTATCACAATACATACGGGGGCTGAAGACTATCCGACTTGGTCAAGCACAGCTCTTCAATAAGTTCATCTTCATTCAAGATTTCTAAAATTGCTTCTTTAAAAACTTTGATATCTGTTTCTAACTCTGATAAACTGAAAAAAAAAATTGAAATTTTTATTTTTATTTTAGAATTCGACCCTACAGCATAAGAAAACAAACCATTTGATTACATGTATAGTTTACCTCTTTCCACTCTGGAGCAGAACATGCAATTTACTTCTATCTACTGACATTAGTTTGGGGTCCACCAATGCTTCCAAAGTTTCCAGAATATGAGGTTGTAGATATTGAAGTCTCCCTTGTAGATTGCTAATCTAATGAAAAAAATGAATGCAGATATAGTAAAGATAGATAGATAAGTCGAATAAAGAGAACAAAATCAGAGAAAGCCGATGGCACACCATGCTAACAAAAGGGATGACAACAGTAGACACGATCCCAAATTAAGTAAGGAAAAAAGTCTCCCTAAAGACAAGCAAAGGGGCACCTTGCAGCACTGTGGAGCTTAATACTTTCTGCTTTTACACTCATCAGTATGGAAAATAACAATCATGTTTACAGTGGAAGCCAAATGTCTCAAAATGTAAAACCAACACAAATAAAATTACAGTATTTTCAAAAGCTCTGCCTAGTCACTGGTTGCCTCTTTAAAAGTGCCTTCAGTTCATACAATAAGATTTCTGTCTAGCAGTGCAAAATTCCTATCACTTCAAGCCCCCGAGATGAGCTGACAAACTTTTGAGAGGAAGGCAGCTTTTCTCCAGACTCATTATGTGGACAATGAATAACACAAGGCCAGAAGCCTTTGAGGAAAAATATTAGGAGATGAACATGCCACCACGTGTAAAATTCACTTTTTTTCATATCTTAGATGTACAAACTGTTGTTAGATATTACAATGCTGAAACCCAATCCACACCTTTAAGAGAACTGTCCACGGATGTCAACACACTTCTCTAAAGAATGAGGGTTCTTTCATGGCTCACCATATATGTGAGGGAAAGGCCCCACATTACACCACATCAGTCCCCTCTGACGTTGTCATCTGTGGCAAAGGGCATAGGGTGGGGCCTATGCCAGAGATGTCATCACGCACGCGGAATCAGATTGGAGGCTGGATTTTACTGCACAGCCCACAGGAATGCCAATTTTATGATTGATGCCTTGTATGCTTTTCTATTGTGGTGACTGGGTGAGTACATTTCCTGTCTGTTTTTTTTAAACATTAAACTTTACAATTTTACGCTAGGGTATCGTATTCTATGTTTTATTCCTGAGAATTGTGGCAATGTATTTAGTATTGCTTGAATCATGGAGATACACAGACAGGTTGGAGGCTATAACTTTTAAAGTGCAGAATGATTGATTAAAATGTCAATCTGTAAGCGGCTAGAGTTTTAACTGTCTCGGAGTGGGCGCTTTATGCATGGAATCAGCTGTCCCACAGAGGTATTCTGAACACTTGGGTGTTTATTACCTTAGAAGAGTGAAGAGCACTTAAGGGGACACTTCTTTGTTATTTCTATGGGAACACTAATTTCTATGGGGGTATATCTATATAGGAACACTCTAGTCTAGGTGATACTGCTATGGACTGTTTACTATGAGTTTGATATATTTATTTATTTTGTTTATATTTTTTTTTAATAATTATTTCATTTATTCACAGTGCTGCACTTTTCCTTTCATACACAAAGCCCCACATCAGCACACTAAAATTAATACAAAAGAATTGTCGGTCTGCTGATGTGACCTATGCTATCATGTTCCCTTGTCCTGAATGAATGCCTATTCATCACAGATATTTAGTGACTGCGATAGAGGAATTCAGTCATGGAAATCATGAATCTTTAGAACTTTGGTAAGCCAATCTGTGACACGCGTGAATCTAGATTGCACAAGCTGTGGTACATCACACATCTGGTAGAAAAGTAAAACAATGTTCTAATTTTTGCAGGTCATATTGTATCTACCCACCCTGTACTGCAGGATTGCCTCCAAGGCTCTAAACTCAAAGGGCAAGGAGTATGTCACTAGCTGCCCTTCTCCTGCTAACTGGGGAGCAAGTTCCCGAAGAAACCACTGCTCTAGGTGGAGGTTCCGATAATCCAGTATTAGAAGATATTCGGGTGTTATGACAGCTTTTAAGAACTGTAAGACAGAAAAGAAACAGCCCAATAATATTTTAAAACATGAGTTAAGGGAAAAATCATTTGTTTCAATTACATACGTTACAAACATAGATTTCTTAAAGCAGACATGCACATTTTAAAAACACACAGGTGGACTGATTTTGTTCCCACTAACATTTAAAAGAGTAAAAGAATTGTACACTAAGACCCCTTTTACACCTTTTAAAGCGGCGCTATTTTTAGCGGCGCTTTACTATCATTTTAGCGGCGCTATTCGGCCGCTAGCAGGACAGTTTTAACTCCCCGCTAGCGGCCGAAAAGGGGTTAAATCTGCCCGCAAAACGCAGCCAGAGCGGCGTTTTGCTGGCGGTATCACAGCGCTACCCCATTGATTTCAATGGGGAGCAGCAGTGGAGAAGCGGTGAGTTCACCGCTCCAAAGAAGCTGCTGGCAGGACTTTTTCTGACGCCCTGCCAGCGCACCGCTCCAGTGTGACTGGTGTGAATGGAGCAACGGTTTGCAGGCGCTATTTTTAACGCTATAGCGCCTGCAAAACTCTCCAGTGTGAAAGGGGTCTTATGGTACACTTATGGCACCCACCCTTACTGCGGTGTTGAACAGTGGGATGATCCCATCGTAAGGATTCTTCCTATATAGAATGGCATATGCTGCATTCGTTGTAATTGTCCACCTAACAAATGAGCAATAAGACAACCAAGGAATCTATAAAGCTGAACCAAGAGATAGAGGAGTCTCCTTCCTGGTATTCCTGGCAACAAAACAATTGCCATTTTTATATATATATATATATATATATATATATATATATATATATATATATATATATATATATATATATATATATATATATATTTGGGGGTTCCAAGTAATTTTTTTTAGCAAAAATACTGATTTTAACTTTGTAAGAAACAAGTGTCAGAAAAAGGTTTAGTCTTTAAGTGGTTACATTTCCCTCATTTACAGACTGAAGTTCATTCCTTTGATCTAAGAACAAAAAGTTACAATGTTTATAGTTTACTACCAGCACAGACAATGTTGTGAACAACTTGGCAGGCTGCCCATTTTTTTTTTCTTTTGACAGCTGAGTGAGCAGAGAATGCTCTACACTTGTTACATGAATGAATCGGAAAATTCTGCATAGAGATCGTGAGGGGGGTTGAATCGATATCACGATTTTTTAACGATTAATTGTGCAGTTCTAGTTGATACATATTCAAAAGGAGCAATAATGTTGTGCTTGTGCAAACTTGCTATGCAGCATTGGCCCACAGTCCCATTTAAAAATGATATTGAACACAAAATCAAAACTTTTTTATATTGCAGCTTACCAATCATTAGATGTGGTGGCTGCATTCATTTTTTTTTTTTTAGGTTTTTTTCCCCCTTCGTTTTCATCTGGTGATCTGGTCAGTTACACACTTTCTGTATTAGAGTGCCTCCATTCTGTATGAAGGAGCACAGGCTGGAGTGTTGTACGTACTAGCAGATTTAGATATACCAACAAATTGAAGCCAAACTCCAGTTTACACTTTATAAGCAATTACAGCAACAGTTTTTTTCCTTTTGGAAAAAAGGTTTTACATAAAAAAAATAAAAGTGGACTATTGTAAGAATCCCTGTCAGTGGTAAATGGTTTGTCACATCTGCAAAAGAGCTTGTTTTTCTGAAAAACAGACTGTCCATATCACTAGATGAAAATAGGGGAATGAAAAGCTAAAAAAAGGAAGCTAATACAGCCACCACATGTACGAATCGATAAGCTGCAATATGATAAATGTTTGCTTTTTGGTTTAATACTGCTTTAAGGTTTCAGTTATAACCTATAAGGAACATAAGATGTACAAAACAGACATGAACGATTCCATACATCTTTTTGTATTGTCTGCTTGTGAAAGTATAGGCACATGGAATTTATTTTAAATCCCCTTCAATCAACTTTTATTTTTAATAAATAAATATGTCCAGGGACTGACCAACCACACTTTCTGAATTATCATTTCAGTGCTGTTCTATTTCTTAAAACTATAATATTGTACAGTTTCAATATGGCTTTTTTTTTTTTTTGCATTTTTCTAAAATTACGAAGAAAAACCAAAAAAATAGAGTGAATGTGAGCTAAAATAAGATAAACGTAAATACTGAGTAATAAATTCTAACAAACAATTATTTCAAATGGATAAAAAAATATTTTAACAATCTAGGATTTTCTGCTTAGGAATAAAGTACCTCCATTCTTAAAATGATCTTGTTTTTTCTAGAGCTGATGCTCACAAGATGCTGGAATCTTAAATCTCGAGCCTGTAAACCCAATTCTTGGTATAATTCAGTTTTTTTTCTCTCTATAAAAAACAAAGCAAGAAATGTAGATGATGTATTATGCCATTTTATAAAAATAAAATACAATCTCAATTCCCAAAAATTTGGGACAATGTGTACCTAAACAGAATGCAATGATTTGCAAATTTCAAACTCCCACATTTTATTCACAATACAAAAAAAATTACTTATCAAATGTTTAACCACTTGCCGACCGGCTCACGCCGATATACATCGGCAAAGTGGCACGTTCCCACAAAAACAACGTATGGGTCAGTCTTCCCCTTTAAGAGCCGCGTGTTTGTTCCCACTGCACGCCGGGCAACCCGATGCGCGCGGCCGGCGGGCATGAGAGCCAGAATGGGGATATGTGTGTGTAAACACACACATCCCTGTTCTGTCAGGGGAGAGGAGACAGATCGTTTGTTCCTAGTAAGTAGGAACAGCGATATGTCTCCTCCCCTAGTCAGTCCCAGCCACCCACAGTAAAAAACACTCGAGAGGGAACACATTTAACCCCTTGATTGCCCCCTAATGTTAGCCCCTTCCCTACCAGTGACATTTACACAGTAATCAGTGCATTTTTATAGCACTGATCGCTGTATAAATATCAATGGTCCCAAAAATGTGTCAAACGTGTCCGATCTGTCCGCTGCAATGTTGTAGTACCGCTAAAAAGATCACTGCCATTACTAGTAAAAAAAAAAATTAATAAAAATGGCATAACTCTTTCCCATAGTTTGTAGACGCTAAAACTTTTGCGCAAACCAATCAATATATGCTTATCGAGATTTATTTGACCAAAAATATGTAATAGAATATATATTGGCCTAAACTGATGAAAAAATATGTTTTTTAAAAGATTTTTTGGGGGAAAAAATTTTTTTTTTTTTTTTCAAAATTGTTGCTCTTTTTTTGTTTATAGTGCAAAAAATAAAAACCACAGAGGTGATCAAATACCACCAAAAGAAAGCTCTATTTGTGGGAAAAAAAGTCGTACTAGGTGAAAGGTCTGGACTGCAGGCTGGCCAGTTAAGCGCCCAGACTCTTCTACTATGAAGCAATGCTATCATCATAGATGCAACATTGTCCTGCTGAAATATGCAAGGCCATGAAAAAGATGTCATATGGATGAGCGCATATGCTGCTCTAAAACCTGGATATTCCTTCAGCATTGATTATGCCTTTCCAGATGTGCAAGCTGCCCATTCTATACGCAGCAATGCACTCCCATACTATCAGGGATGCAAGCTTTTGAACTGAGCGCCGCCTAAGGGCCCAAAGATCACAGGTATCCAATGTGTTGCACACAGAGATTTCTCTAGATCCTTAGAATCCTCTGATGATATTATGTACTGTAGATAATGATATATTTAAAGCCTCTGCAATTTTACATTGAGGAACATTATTTTGAAATTGTTTGACAATTTTTAGATGCAGCTTTTCACAGATTGGTGAAAAGATCGGATTCTCTAATATGCTCTTTTTAATACTCAATCATGTTACTGACCTGTTGCCAATTACCAAATTAGTTGCAAAACGTCCTTCCAGCTCTTCCTTGTTAATACCACTTACTTTTGCCAGCTTTTTCTTGCCCTGTTCCAACTTTTTTGAGACGGGTTGCTACCAACAATTTCAAAATGGTCTTTTTTTTTTCTTAAAATGGTACATTTACTCAGTTTTAATATTTGACAGGTTTTCTATTTTATATTGTGAATGGAAAATGGGTTATGAGATTTGTAAATCATTACATTCTGCTTTCATGTAGATTTTACACAGCATCCCAGCTTTTTTGGAATTGGGGTTGTAGTACCATTATATACACTGCAACCTTACCAAAGAACCTCTAAACAATTGTAACATTAAATTATATTCTGGTACTCACCAAATGATAATATGTTTCCATGCTTGTCAAATTTCATCTAAAGATATATAAACATTGTGAAAATGTATTATTACAAGAAAGATATCCCATTTATCTGTTCTGTAAGAACTATACAGAAGTGGCAAAAACACTCCCATTGGGTCCAATGGGGCCCAAGCCAGTACAGGCATAAACACAAACTTGCACACACACGTTGAACTAGATGGACTAGTGTATTTATTCGACTTTACCAACTATGAAACTATAAACCCTCCCTCTTACAGAAACCAGGGGTATTGTATGCAGGCTGTCAAGTCTGACAAAAAATTGTAGTTTCCTAGCTGTCATGGCAATGTTTCCAATACTTTGTGTCATCAATCTAGAACAAATATTCTGTCAACAATCTAGAAAATTATTACTTGATCCCCTGCAGATTTTGTAAGTTTGCCCACTTACAAAGACATGAAGGGTCTATAACTTTTATCATAGGTGTATTTTAAAGGATAGAGACAGAATATCAACCAAAAAGCCAGAAAAAAACACATAAAACAAATGTTATAAATTGAGTTGCAGTTCAGTGAGTAAAATAAGTACCATGTTTCCCTGAAAACAAGACCGGGTCTTATATTAATTTTGGCTACAAAAAACATACTAGGGCTTATTTTCAGGGGATGTTTTATTTACGGTATCTACAATAATCTACATTTATTCAAATACAGTCATCTCATCATGACGCTCTTAACCGCTTCCCGACCGCCTCACGCAGATATACTGTGGCAGAAGGGCATGTACAGGCAGATTAACAAACATGTACGTTGCCCTTTGAGAGGCGGCTTGCGGGCGCGGGCGCCCGCCGGAAGCTCCGTGACCGCGGGTCCCACGTACCCGATGTCCGTGAGGATACCCGCGATCGGCTAATATAAACAAGCATCTCCCCGTTCTGCCTAGTGACACTGTCACTGATCTCTGCTCCCTGTGATCGGGAGCAGCGATCAGTGTAGTGTCACACACAGCCCCTCCCCCCACAGTTAGAAACAGTTAGATCCCTAGGACACACTTAACCCCTACAGCGCCACCTAGAGGTTAACCCCTTCACAGCCAGTGACATTTTTACAGTAATCAATGCAATTTTTTAGCATGGATCGCTGTATTAATGCCAATGGTCCCAAAAATGTGTCAAAATTGTCTGATGTGTCCACCATAATGTCGCAGTCACGATAAAAACTAATGATCGCCGCCATTACTAGTAAAAAAAAAAAAAAAAAAAAAATTATTAATAACAATGCCACAATGCTAAAACTAATCCCTTTTTTGTAGATGCTTAAAACTTTTGTGCAAACCAATCAAAGGCTTATTGTGATTTTTTTTTTTACCAAAAAAAAAAAAATGTAGAATACATATCGGCCCAAACTGAGGAAAAAAAATTTTTTATATATTTTTTTGGGATATTTATTATAGCAAAAAGTAAAAAATAATGCTTTTTTTCAAAATTGTCGCTCTTTTTTTGTTTACAGTGCAAAAAATAAAAACCGCAGGGGTGATCAAATGCCACCAAAAGAAAGCTCTATTTGTGGGAAAAAAATTACGTCAATTTTGTTTGGGAGCCACGCCGCATGACCGCGCATTCTTCAGTTAAAGCGACGCAGTGCCGAAACGCAAAAAGTGCTCTGGTCTTTGGCAGGTAAAATGGTCCGGGGCATAAGTGGTTGAAGTGGTTGTAATCCTAAAAAAAAAAAAACAATATGTATCCTGATCCTTTAAAGCATGATAGACAGCATAGTGCTTGTGCTATGTCATTTACCCTTCTCTATGTTCTAAAAAACCTGGAATAATATGATAAATTTTTTTAAAAAAAGTTCCCTTGTCCCCTGTCTTCTCTCCCCCTGTCAGCTCAGGAATCAGCATTATGGCATTCTGTAATCCCAAAAATACACCTTGGTTAAAGTCCTTGTAAAATTATGTAATCCGTTCAGTAAAAAGATTATATAATGTACAGTTGTACAGTGTGTCTCCTTTTGTAACTTTATTGTGGAAAATACCTTATCTACAGCGCCGCTGGGTGCTCACGTGACCTACCAAAGCTCTACTTTTTACCACTCCGAGCGCTGCAGAGGGAGAGGCCGCTGAAGTCAGCCGGGCGGGTCACGTGAGCGCCCAGTGGCGCTGTAAATAACGTATTTTCCACAATAAATTTACAAAAGGAGACACACTGCACATTATATAACCTTTTTACAAAACACAGAAAAAAATACTGCGCTAACAATCTAAAATAAAAATAAAAAAATAAGAGCAGCGACTAAAGTGGTATACAACACAAAACAGAATATTAGGAAAAAAGTTGCGCTTATAAATTCTATGAAAAACACAAATGAGTGCCAAAAGTTACCGTATTTATTGGCGTATAACACGCACATTCATTTTAAGAGGGAAGTTTCAGGAAAAAAACTAAGGAACTTTGGGGCAAAATAAGGGTCAGTGCCCATCTGCAGCCTCATCAATCCACATCAATACATCCTCACGATTGCCTTCAATGCAGCAGCCTCACCATTGCCATCAGTGCAGCCTGATTGACGTCCACCTGCAGCCTAGAGTGGACAGAGGGGGTGGGATGAGTGCCGACAGATTACATACAAAGAGAATCTCCTATGATAGACAGAACAGTGGTCCAATGGCGGCCCAGGAGACAGGACTTCCTATTACAGAGGCTGCCAAGTAAACAGGAGATTCTCGCTGTATGTAATCTGACAGCGCTCATCCCGCCCCCCTCCCTGTCACCTCCTCAGCAGCTAAAATTGAAGTATTGGCGTATAACACGCACACGCTATTTGCACCCGATTTTCATGGTAAAAAATGAGTGTTATACGCCAATAAATACAGTAATTACATAATAAAAAGAATATTAGGGAAAAAGTTGCGCTTATAAATTCTATGAAAAACACAAATGAGTGCCAAAAGTTAATTACATAGATAATAAAAGGACCCAAATGGTGTTATAATACATCTAAGCGTCAAGCACACACACACAAATGTGATAAGAACAATGTCCATCCAGTAAGTCCACAACAGAGTGACATGTATTAGAACACTTAGGATAAACCATGTATAGAAAAAATATATGAAGAAAATAAAAAAATGTGAAATAATATAATTCCAAAAATTATCCCCAAAGGTGATAAGTGATAAAAAGTTCTTGTTGCAGTGAACAAATGGTGCATAGATGGGACCTCCACCTTGAAGAAAATGCTGCCGCTTACCAGAGGTAGTTGTCCCTGGTTACAGGGGACCACAATGAGCAGGCGGCTGTAACCCCAGCCCGGGATCTCACAGACAGGCACTGAATGGCTTCACGTCCAACAAGCTCCACGTCATATATCCCAGCAGAGTAATGCAGAGTACCGTGTATATCATAGAAAACAACAAATGCTCCACATAGCGAAAAACCATAACATTTATTGAATAAAATGAAGGCCAAATGGACACTTACGAATTAACAGATAAATAACGACATGTAAGAAAAGCCGGCCGGCTCCAAAATCAGCCCGTAGCTTCCGGGACTACACGAATGGCGGTGACGTCAGGACGTGGCTCCTCCCTACGTCGTTTCGTCACAAGCGGACGTGGTCACGGGATACGGGCGGCGTCCTGACGTACCGCTTAAATTGAACAAGATCCCGCCTTTCTCAGACGCGATACCCTGAGCGCAATCCCACTTAAGGGAAAAACTAAGGGCAGCTATATAATTACACAGCGCCGCCATTGATACGTATACAAAAATATAGAGGTCGACCGATATGGGTTTTTCTCTGGCTGATGCCGATATTTACAAATCGCGGTGGCCGATGGCCGATATGTGATGCCGATTTTTTTGGGCCGATATATTTGGCCGATTTTTTTTTTTCTTCTTTTTTCCCTTCATCTCATAAAATCTAACAGTTAGACCCCTTTCACACTGGGGCGTTTTTCAGGCGCTTTTGGGCTAAAAATAGCGCCTGCAAAGTGCCTATGAAATGGCTCCCCTGCAGTCTCAGTGTGATATCCCGAGTGCTTTCACACTGAGGCGATGCACTGGCAGGATGTAAAAAAAAGTCCTGCAAACGGCATCTTTGGAGCGGTGTATACCACTCCTCCACCACTCCTGCCCATTGAAATGAATGCACACCGCTGCCGAAGCGCCTGCAAAGCGTTTTGGCAGCGGCGCTTCAGGGGCGCATTTAACCCCTTCCTCGCCCGCTAGCTGGGTTATAAGCGCCCCGCTAGCAGCCGAATAGCGCCTCTAAAATGACGGTAAAGCGCCGCTAAAACTAGCAGCGTTTTACCATCAACGCATGCCCGCTCCAGTGTGAAAGCAGCCTTAAGTAATACAGAATTTTTTTTCATTTAAACATTAAACAAAACAAACCTCCAATCAGTTCACTTGTATGTATAATTTAGAAAACAAAAAAAAACTATCTTAAATATTAAATACACAAAAACAGGTAATCAAAACTTTTGGACGAAAAAAATGGGCTAACTTTACTGCTTAGGTTTTTTTTTTAATTCATTACTGTATTTTTTTTTTTTTAAATTGCGTTTGAAAGACCGCTGCGCAAATACCGTGTGACATAAAATATTGCAACAACCACCATTTTATTCCCTAGGGTCTCTGCTAAAAATTATATATATATATATATATATATATATATATATATATATATATATATATATATATATATAATGTTTGGGGGTTCTAAGTGATTTTCTAGCAGAAAATACAGGATTTTTACTTGTAAGCAACAAGTGTCAGAAAAGATTTAGTCTTTAAATGGTTAAACTGAGAGCTTCTACACACGGAGTTCAGTCTATTGATAAAAAGAACCTGAAAGATACAATGGTGTCCGTTTATGAAGCAGTGATCAGCGGTGATCCCGAGGATCGCCGCTGATCACAGTCCATAAACAGTGATAATCGGGGGAGAACATGTTTGAACTTGTTCTCCCGCCGATTATCTCTACACATGGAGAATCCTCATTGAATGACACAGTAATGGCCAGTTTATGAAGCGGTGATCTCACCGCTTCACTGGTGATCTGAGTCAGAATTCACACTCCCAGGTTCACCAGCTCAGAGGTGGTGAATCGGGGAGTGAAGAGGAAATCTCGGGGGATCTGAGGGGGAAGGAGGAAGATTTTTAACTTCCTTATACCTCGTTCAGACCCCCCAACACTGTAAGCATGTCCCCCTGTCATATTTATGTGTATACATATATATACATATAATGTGTATATGTATATATATATATATATATATATATATATATATATATATATATATATATATATATATATATATATATATAATGTGTGTGTGTGTATATACATGTATATATAATGTGTGTGTGTGTATACATATGTATATAATGTAGGGGGACTCATTATTTTATTAACATTAATCCACGTCGTCTGTCCGTGTATTGAGCGGTGATAATTTATCACCGCTTAATAAACTGACATCTCTGTATTTCTGGTGCTGTACTCGTGTCTCACGAGATTCCAGTATCAGGGGCTGTTCTCCACTGTTTGAAGCATTTGTAGATCTCTTCACTCCTCCAAAGGTGAAGCGATCTACAAAGCTTCATAAACTGGCATCCAGAGGAGAAAGATCTTCACTGTGAATGCCGGAGAACGAAGCAGTGAATAGATTTCACTGCTTCATAAACGGACACCAGAGTATCTTCTTTTCAGACTTGGCAGGCTGCCCAGAGGAGGAGAGAATCCTCTCCACAGATAACCTCAGGAAACTTGCATTAACTTCTATTACAGAAGTCATTTGCAAGTCACGGCTGAAGTTACAATCGGCCTTTTTTATCAGCACAATCGGCCGATGCCGATTAAGTAAAAAACGCCAAATATCGGCCGATATATCGGCCGGCCGATATATCGGTCGACCTCTACAAAAATACAATAAAAATTAGAACAAATTGTGCACCGTGCCACGTACACATATATTTTATTCAATAAATGTTATGGTTTTACGCTATGTGGAGCATTTGTTGTTTTCTATGATATATACACAGTACTCTGCATTACTCTGCTGGGATATATGACTTGGAGCTTGTTGGACGTGAAGCCATTTAGTGTCTGTCTGTGAGATCCCGGGCTGGGGTTACAGCCGCCTGCTCATTGTGGTCCCCTGTAACCAGGGACCAACTACCTCTGGTAAGCAGCAGCATTTTCTTCAAGGTGGAGGTCCCATCTACGCACCATTTGTTCACTACAACAAGAACTTTTTATCACTTATCACCTTTGGGGATAATTTTTGGAATTATATAATTTTAACATTTTTTTCTTCATATATTTTTTCTATACATGGTTTATCCTAAGTGTTCCAATACATGTCACTCTGTTGTGGACTTACTGGATGAGCATTGTTCTTATCACATTTGTGTGTGTGTGTGCTTGACCCTTAGATGTATTATAACACCATTTGGGTCCTTTTATTATCAATGTAATTAACTTTTGGCACTCATTTCTGTTTTTCATAGAATTTATAAGCGCGACTTTTCCCCTAATATTCTTTTTACAAAACAGATTACGTGTTTTTACAACGACTAACTAGGGCTTATTTTTGGGGTAGGGCTTATATTGCAGCCATCCCCAAAAATAACGCTAGGTCTTATTTTCAGAGTAGAGCTTATTTTCGGGAAAACAGTGTATTTGATTCCCAAGCAAAACATGACTTGGTACAAGCACAGAGGTAGGACTTTTCTTTTAGTTGGTTACCAGGTTTCTCAGGAGGGATTTTAGTCCACTCTTCTTTATAGATCTTCTCTAAATACTTAAGGTTTCTTGGCTGTCGCTTGGCAAATCAAAGTTTTAGCACCCTCCTTAAATTTTCCATAGGATTAAGGTATGAAGACTGGCTAGGCCACCCCACAAACTTAATGGGCTTCTCCTTGAGCCACTGCTTTGTTGCCTTGGCGGGATGTTTTGGTCTCATCTGACCACTGCAATTTTTCCCAATCCTTCTCTGAATCATTTATGTTCATTGGCAAACTGTACATGTGCCTTCTTGAGGAGGGGGACCTTGAGGGCATTGCAGGATTTCAATCCATGGCAGGGTGTTGTGTTACCAATGGTTTGTTCGGTGACTGTGGTGCCATCTGCCTTGAGATCATTCACAAGCTCCTACCGTGCAGATCTGAGCTTTTCTCATGATCATCCTTACCCGAGGCGAAATCTTGCATGAAGCTCCAGATCATGGGCAATTGATGGTTATTTTGTATTTTTTCCATTTGCGAATAATTGTTCCAACAGTTGTCTCCGTCTCACCAAGCTTCTTGCTTATGGTCTTGTAGCCCATTCCAGTCTTGTGCAGGTCTACAATCTTGTCCCTGATGTCCTTTGACAGCTCTTTGGTCTCACCCATGATGGTGGGTTTAAATGGAAGAAAGAGATTCTGTGGACACGTCTTTTGTACACATAACTACTTGTCGTTAGGACCACCTTCCTAAATTGACAGAACTAATCTGTGTACCACATGAGCACATACTGTAGTTCCACATAATGCACGCATAAAGTCTGTGGGAGCCAGAATTATTGTTGGTTGGTAGGGGATGAAATACTTATTTTACACACTGAACTGCAACTCACATTATAACCTTTGTATCATGTGTTTTTTCTGGATTTTTCGTTGATATTCTGTCTCTATCATTTAAAATACACCTATGATAAAAAATATAGACCTTTAATTTCTTTGTAACTGGACAAGCTTACAAAATCTGGAGGGGATCAAATAATTACTTTTCCCCACTGTGGAAAGCAATTACTTTTTGTATCACATTGTGGAGACCTGTGCATTTCAAGTGCAGAAAAATGCAGGTCCGCACATGGAGAGAATGATCCCTTTCCACACTGTATATCAGAGGTTACAGTGCATAAGGCCTGCATACTGAGCCTTTATTAGCACTGTCATGTTTTGCTGTGATCAGCTGATGGTTACAGTGGCTCTAAGAAGAAGTTTTAGCTTACCACAGAAAATACTGGTGCAACACTGGCTAATGTGGCGTGAGGTGTCTCGGAGTGTGTATACCGACAACCTGTAAATGAAAAAGAGAGTGACATTAGTCATGACATGTGGAATGTTTCCAGTTCGTTTTATGTAGCAGAAACAAGAAGGGTCCTGGACTGCTGCACTCTGTAGAAAAGGCATCTTTATTGTGAAAAATAAGATAAAATCCAACATACAGTCAAATCAAATGTGGACGAAACAGGGATCGATGGCTAACGCGTTTCACATCATTTGATGCTTACTCATAGCTTTGAGTTCAAAGGTTCAAAGCAGGTTCAAAACAGAAAAAACAGCTTTTAGACTGAACAGAAACATTCAACAAGATAGATGTTAAAACACATGTTTGCAGTAGCTTGAAGGTATGACATATCCATACCCAAAACAATAGCTGACTGACCAAAACACAAGGAGAACATAAACATTGAGGGAGCTTATCATCCAAGGATGTTTTAGGGCCCTTTTACACCTGTACATGCACCGGTTATGGTAGGTGCGAACGGGTCTTAAAGCGGAGTTCTGCCTAAAAAAATAAAAGCGGTCAGCCAGACATGACGTAGATCGCTGAGCATACTGGGGCGATCTGTCGCCGGAAGTGGGAGCAAATACCTGGATTAGACCGGTATCTGCTCCCCCTTGAAAGGTGCCAAATGTGACCCTGGAGGGGGGGGGGGTGGAATTCGGACAGCGGAAGTTCCATTATTGGGTGGAACTCTGCTTTAATGGCCTTCGCAACCTCAAAAGAAGAATGTAAAATACTTACCTCCCCGGCTGTCCTTGCTACTGAAAGCTGCTCTCTACACGAGGAATAGTTGGTTGAACTCTGAACTCTGAGCTGAATGGTTCCTCAGCTGACCGCCACATCACTTGCTTGTGCTAGACTAGAAAATGTCAATATCGAAATGCAGGACAATAGACCCACAAAGGGTATCAACAAAGGGAAATAAGTAATTTATTAGTGGAATAATTGCTGCATTTTCCTGGGTGCCAAATCAACAGTGCCATAACACATGGTCTAATTGTTATTGCTCCAGCTGGATGGGCAGCACTGCAGGAGGAAGGAGGAGGATGTGTATGGACAGACAGCGAGGAGCAGAACTTCAGAAGAAGAAAGGTTGATGTGTATGAATGTGCATTTATTGAAATAGCGCTGCTACCCCAAAACAGCCCTTAAGAATAAACAGGATGAGATAGAGACTCATGTGCTCGGATGGCCCCAGTACTCAGTAGAGATGGGCTCGGGCGTGTTCGAAACCCCACGTGCCCGATCCCGCCAGGAAGATGAGACTGCACGATCTGTGCAGCTGCAGATCGGGAAACGTCTCACTGCCTGTGATTAAAACAAGCATCAAGCATGGAGCAGATCGTATAAAACCGTTCCAAACGACCAGAACTGGGTCGTTTGGACCTGATGATGCCAGGTCCGTGATGATGCCCTGTGGGAGGGCGAAACATTGACGCTATTTCCGGGATTTCTGACGTCAGTTCCAGTCATTTGGAGCGCACGCCTGAAACGGCGGTTTTATACGATCTGCTCCATGCTTGATACTTGTTGTAATCCTATTTTTGTAAGTACCCATCTTTTGTTCAAATAAACCCTTTTTTGATGGTACTTCACTATCAGTTCGTTTTTTTACTTCTGGGTACCTGTATTGTTTGACTGAAACCCTTCACCAAGTAATTCTGGATCTGATGACCCGATCTCCATCTTAAAGACATCCATACCAAGCCTAAAGTGACCCACCAGACTGAAAAGCAGGGGGTCATGTGGATCTGGTGAGTGGGGACACATAAGGAGGTGTTGTGCACCTGAATTCTTTGAAGCACCTTTCTCTTCTGTACTTTGGATTGGAGCACCTTGAAGTCACCTGTTTTGAACTTTGTGTTGTTTTATTATTTATTTTTCATTCCACATTTATCGTTTGCGAGCTCTATAATAATTTTTTCATGTTTTCAAGTGATTAGCACTTTGTGTATAGCAGCTACAATCTTATTTCACTGATTTATTTCACCATTAGTGATATAATTAGGATATATTTTTTAATTTATACAGAAGATGGGCTGGGGTGTATACAGAAGACAGGCTGGGGTGTATACAGAAGACAGTGAAATGAAAGCTATTCCTGTGCTAACAAATTGGAAAAAATTGGAAAAAGAAAAGAAAAAAGGCAAAAGGTTTGAGAGCTGTAGTGGACCTATGCACACACCAGAAAAGGGCCAAGCATAAACCCAAAATAAACAGAAATAAAAAAAGGGGGGGGGGTGTTGCGCTCACCAGGGAAATTGCTATAGGTCCCTGAAGAAGTCACGTGATCGGTGACGTCACGCGTAGGGACGGAATAGGCTTGTTCATACTGTTGTAAGCATTGCGAGCTCGCTGCTCGTAGGAGAAAAGCTCTGACTTGTTACTGCTCAATATATCTGAGATGTGGAGGATGAGCTAGGACCCGCTCTGGTCCTGGACCCCAGCTAGGACTATAGCTATACTTATCCAGCTGCCATAAGGATCTTGTTAGCGCCAGCAAGCGAGGACATAGTGACGCGATTGAGACCCAGGACCCTGTGTTTAAGCGACTTATTATGCGGTTGACCTAGCACCGCTAGGTAAGGGGCCATTACCCACACTAGTGTATGCTGCACGAAGAGGACACAGAGTGTTTTGCATCCCATCACCCCACTGTTGTGTTCCGAGCATTGTTCCTTGTGCACTTGTTATGGACATTTTTTGCACATTATTTGCTGAACTACTGGCTAGATATCCATTACCTTTGTATACCAGCATTGTGATTGGGTCATTATAGTACCACCCTGACCACTTTCACCAGATTTTATATTTAGCATTTATTTTAAATCACTAGGATTGGGTCATTATATCACCATTCCTACTACCTTTCACTGGATTATTTATTTACTTATATACAACCTAATTTTAGTTCATGCTTTGTTATATTTGTCTGAATAATTATATTCAGGTCACCTGAGCACTAGCACTTTTAGTACATGTGTTTTGCACTATAGATTATAATATCATTTTGTTTTATATGTATCGGATGGTTTGTAGACATTTTTACGTTTTGTTCACATGAAGTTATTTTACACCACTCCCTTGGAACATCACAATACTACAACATTTTCACATCTCACAAGGTTTTTAGCAATCAACACTAACCTATGCGATTTCATCTCACAAGGTTTTTAGTAACCAACACTAACCCATGCGATTTTTCCCCATGCGATTTTATTTGAATTTTTCCATACGATTTTTATTATGGGCTACTAGCACATAGTAAGAGACCACACACAGAGACCTATAGCAATTTCCCTGGTGAGCGCAACACCCCCCCCCCCTTTTTTATACAGAAAACAGGCTGGGGTGTATACAGAGAGGCTAGGGTAGTACAGAGTTACCCCCCTCCCCCCATGTTCTTCACTCATCTGCTGCCTCCCCGGCCCAGGAGCTCGTGTGAGAAAGTTCCTCCCGACTCTACGATATGGGCAGAGCAAGGGAGGAGACTCTCGTCCTATATACGATCTGTCAATTTTCTGATCGTTAGTATGCTTCTTTTGACAAGCGATTACGAATTTTCGGCAGACAAAAACTGGATGTGCAGGCTTGAACATTTTTCTCTGATGTGACCACAATGTTCGATTTTCTTTTCATTAGTACGGTTTTCTGACAAAAAAAAAAAAAAAATCTGAAGAGCAAGACTAGGCATGCTCAGAAATGAAAGAACACATAAAAAACAAAAGGTGAAAAACCTTCCGTGATGCAGCAGCCTCCCTTTTACTTACCTGAACTAGGTCTTTCCAGTGACGGGGACAAGCACACCAGCTCCAGCAGGTGTCCTGATTGCATAGATTGATAGCAGCGCAGCCATTGGCTCCCACCTGCTGTCTATCAAATCCAATGATGCGGGAGCCGGGGCCGAGTCCTGGTCTCTGTGTCAATGGACGCAGCAGCAGGACACAGGAGCACGCCCGCACGACTGCCCCGAGGGAGTGTGGCTCTCCAACGGGGCACTCGAGAAGAGGAGGAGCCAGGAACACCGCTGAGGGACCACAGAAGGAGGAGGATCAGGGCCACTCTGTGCAAAACCACAGAGGAGGCAAGTATGACATGTTTGTGTTTTGTTTTTTAAACAAACCTTTACATATCCTTTAATATACTTGTATATGTACTATTTTTGAGACATTGTGGTGCCGGATTTTTTTCTCTTTGATGTGTATGGATGGACAGCAAAGTGCAACACTACAGGAGTGAGAGGAATATGTGTTTGGACAGACAGCGAGGAACCGCACTTCAGGAGAGAGAGGAGGATGTGTATGGACAGACAGCGAGGAAACGCACTACATGACAGAAAGGAGGATGTGTATGGATGGGCAAGAAAGAGCAGAAATGCAGGAGGGAGAGTGTATAGATGGAAAGCGAGGAACAGCACTACAGGAGAGAGAGGAGTATGTGTATGGATGGACAGCAAGGAGCAGCACTACAGGAGAGAAAGGAGGATGTGTATGGATGGACAGCAAGGAGCAGCACTACAGGAGATAAATGAGGATGTGTATGGATGGGCAACAAAGAGCAGCAATGCAGGAGGGAGAGGAGAATGTGTATGGATGAACAGTGAGGAACAGCACTACAAGAGAGAAAGGAGAATGTGTATGGATGGACAACAAAAAGCAGCAAAATGAAGGAGGGAGAGGAGGATGTGTATGCATGGACAACAAAAAGCAGCAATACAGAAGAGAGAGGAGGATGTTTATGGACGGAAAGTGAGGAGCACAATAAAGAAGGGAAAGAAGGATGTGTATTGATGGATGGATAGCAAGGAGCAGCAATACAGAAGAGAGAGGATGACATATATGGACAGCCAGCAAGTAGCAGCAATGCAGGAGGGAGAGGAGGTGTATGGATGGACAGGGAACCGCTATCAAACAACATTTTTTTATTTCATGAAGATATCCCCACCATACAACAAAACCAGAATTTGCCCATACAGGGGGTGCTGGAGAAACCAATGGATGGCACCATGAAAATGCAGAAGAAAATCTATCACCAGCACACTGTCTTCCTAAACAAAATCTGTCTTTCTAAGCATATGATCAGCATGAATTAATGGAATAGAAAGTCTTTTTGACCCTTTGTTGACTCAGGGGGCCTATCATTGAGGTGAGCGGCAAAGAGCGTCTTATGGTGGAGGTGACACTTCTGGCACAGATTTTCTATCTTCATTGATGCACATTGTCACTTTTTGGAATCCAGATTTCTGTATGAACTTTTGGGATGTACTAAACTGCCTAATTGGATGACGGGATGATTGGATTATTGGCTGTAATACTGAGAACTCTCACTAGATGTCAGTGTACTTTATACACATATATATGGTAATGACTCTATGGTAATGTTTTTCTCAAAATATGTTATTCTTTCCTGCAGTGCTTGATACAATGTTGCAAGAAGCAGTTGCTAATGTTTAATTGTTCACTTGCTAATGGAAAAATTACATTTGACCTGTTTTTGATGGGAATATGGGTAGAATTATTATTTCTCATGGGGTTTATGGGAGGAATATCATGTTAACACCTGACAATGAACATATTTAACCAATTACTGATAATATGCATATCATTTTTTTTCTACATGGATATTATGGGTGGAATATCGTAGTTAGGTTTAATATATTCCAATGCATGTTTTACTACAATATTCCACCCATAATTCCCATGTAGAAAAATAATGATATGCATATTCATATCAGAAATAGGTTTAATATATTCCAATGCATGTTTTACTACAATATTCCACCCATAATCCCCATGTAGAAAAATAATTATATGCATATTATCAGAAATGGGTTAAATAGGTTCCTATGTATGTTTAACTACAATATCCGCCTCATCATCCCCATGTAGAAAAATAATGATATTCATATTCTTATCAGAAATTAGTTAAATAGGTTCCTATGTATGTTTAACTACAATATTCCACCCAACATCCCCATGTAGAAAAATAATTATATGCATATTCTTATCAGTAATGGGTTAAATATGTTCATTGTCAGGTGTTAACATGATATTCCTCCCATAAACCCAATGAGAAATAATTATTCAACCCATATTCCCATCAAAAACAGGTCAAATGTAATTTTTCTATTACTTCTGTATAATCTATATATATCTATCCATCTATCTCTCTCTCTATCTATATATAAGCAAGTGAACAATTAAACATTAACAACTGCTTCTTGCAACATTGTATCAAGCACTGCAGGAAAGAATAACATATTTTGAGAAAAAACAGTCATTACCATATATATGTGTATAAAGTACACTAACATCTAGTGAGAGTTCTCAGTATTACAGCCAATAATCCAATCATTCCAAAAGTTCATACAGAAATCAGGATTCCAAAAAGTGACAATGTGCATCAATGAAGACTGAAAATCTGTGCCAGAAGTGTGACCTCCACCATAAGACGTTTTTTGCCGCTCACCTCAATGATAGGCCCCCTGAGTCAACAAAGGGTCAAAAAGACTTTCTATTCCATTAATTCACGCTGATCATATGCTTAGAAAGACAGATTTTGTTTAGGAAGACAGTGTGCTGGTGTTAGATTTCCTTCTGCATTTTCAAGGTGCCATCCATTGGTTGCTCCAGCACCCCCTGTATGGCAAATTCTGGTTTTGATGTGTGGTGGGGATATACCTTTTTATGATCTTTCCTTTGCAATAACTATATCTTTCATGTATTGATTTATTGGATGAGATGTATTAATTGTGATATTAAGCGCTGCACTATTCTTTGTAGTATGATCAGCATTAAGGATGAGCTCCGGCGAGTTCGCACACTCCACGTGCAGAGCCCGCCAGGAAGTCAGCGCTGCGCTAATCACAGGCAGTGAGACATTTCCTGATCTCTGCAGATGCACATTGGGACAATGTCTCACTGCCTGTGATTAGCGCAGCGCCGACTTCCTGGCGGGCTCTGCACGTGGAGTGTGCGAACACGCCGGAGCTCATCCTTATTTGTGCAGTGGTTGGGAACCTCTGAGGGTCCCTTCATTAGACAAAAGTGACACGATGAAGGAACCCTCAGAGGTTCTGAAACAATTCTGACATGCTGATTTCACTTTAACGAAAGTTCTCCAATAAGCCAATCTTTGGTAATCTCCCTACCAGTGTCTAAATCCTACTTAAAATCTGCATGTAAATCCACACTTTGGATTTGGAAACAGGTGTGAAGCAGTCCTAACAGGCAAGGTTACAACGATGATGTAGTGTGCCTGTGTCCCCAGGGCCAGGAATTGATGCTGGTGAAGTGTCCCCTGCCATTCAGTATAGTGGAGCTCACCATTATAGATGTGATCAGCTCTCCTCTCCTGTACACGGTGACACCTTGGATGAAGTCCTTGGCCAAGCAGGAAGTTCCTGGTGAAGTTGGTGGTGGAAGTCCTGCTCGGTCTCACTATACAGCTCACTTGTCTCCTGCAGCCGGCTGATACAAGCCTGACAAGTGCCCCGGCTACATCCATGAGGTACCGGGGACACTCACACGTGACTTCACAATGACCCTTCTACCACTCTGTACTCCTAACTTTACACCACCATGGGACTTAGATTCCACATGGGTTACACAACCGGAACCGCGCGCGCACACTTCACATCAGTCACTACATTCAGCCGCTAGAGCGCGCACTCCCCCTAGTGCCATCGGTCTCCCTGCAGGAGCCATTTTGGCGGAGTCCACCGAACAGTCTGTGTCGTGTCTGCTGTGCAATAATATAGATTGTAAAGTAAAAAAGTCCCCCCACTACAAATATAAGAGGGTGAATCTCCACCGGGGACATGGATAATGCGAACCTTTCTAAGCTACATTCAAAGCAAAAGAAAAAGTTTTGGCTATATTATTATTACTATTATTATACAGGATTTATATAGCGCCTACAGTTTGCGCAGCGCTTTACAAGATGAGGGCGGACAACTATAGATACACTTCCAATGCATGGATCACTATGAGAACGATAGCACTGCAGTTTACTAGTCTTTAGATGTGGTGGCTGCATTCGTTTTCTTTTATTCACACTTGTTATCCTTAACCACTTACTTACTGGGCACTTAAACCCCCCTCCTGTCCAGACCAATTTTCAGCTTTCAGCGCTGATGCACTTTGAATGACAATTGCGCGGTAATACAACGCTGTACCCAAATGAAATTTTTATCATTCTTTTCCCACAAATATAGCTTTCTTTTGGTGGTATTTGATCACCTCTGCATTTTTTATTTTTTGTTAAAAAAATTTTAAAAGGCCGAATTTAAAATTTTTTTTTTATATTTTGTTATAAAATTTTGCAAACAGGTAATTTTTCTCCTTCATTGATGTACGCTGATGAGGCGGCACTGATGGGCACCAATAGGTGGCAGTTATGGGTACTGATGGGTGGCAGTAATTGGCACTGATGGGTGGCAATAATGGGCACTGATCGGCACTGGTTGGTTATACTGATAGGCAGCACTGCTAGGTGGCACTGATTGGCACCACTGGTGGGTATTGATAGGTGGCACTTGTGGGCACTGACAGGTGGCACTGGCAGGGGGTACTGGTGAACACAGATGAGGCAGAATTGCCTCTTCTTCTTCGGGACCGATGTCCCCTGAACATAAGCCGGTGATCGGCTTTTTTTTTCTCCTCACGCTGACAGCGTGAAGAGGAAAAAAAACGATTACCAAGCTTTTGTTTACATCATGTGATCAGCTGTCATTGGTTGACAGCTGATCACGTGGTTAGGGGCCAGGATCGGCCCCTTACTCAGATCTGTGATCACCCGAGTCTCAGTGACTCAGTGATCACAGCACACACCGCTGGAAGGGAGGCAGGGAGCGTGCAATGGGGAGGACATCCTATGACGGCCTCTGGAAATTTAGGTCTGCACTGTGGCCGTCATTCAGCTATAGTGCGGACGCCAAGTTGTTAAACAGACCAAAAGAAGCACAGGACTCCTGTGCAAATTCCCACCGGAGCCGCAGCAGAGACATGAACTGCCACTGCTTAGGCCTGATGCACACCGTACGTTTTTGCAGCTGTTTCTAGGGGCGTTTGGCATTTTTTCCCCTGTCTCTAAACTCCCCTGCACGTTAGCCTATATGTCCGTGTACACATAGGTTTTAGCAGCATTTAGGGGCTTTTAGAGGCAGAAAAAACCCCACTGCCAGTGCGTCCAGGAGCAGCAGAGATTTTGCAGAAAAAAACGCTGTGCTTGTAAACGCGTCTAAACGCCTATGAATGTTAGGCGCTTTTAGCATTTTGAGCGTTAATTTGATTCAATGGCCAGAATAAATACTTATTCTGGCCAATGAAATGAAAGCACTTGACGCTTGTAAACGCACCTAAGCGCTTGTAAAAGCGTTGGACATTTTTACAAGCATCAGACCTTTTTTTCTGCCAAAGCGCTGCTGTCAGGAGGAAAGGCTTCTTAGTAGAGTTTGCAAAACCTCCCGTGTTCATAGTTCTTGTTCTTGCTATACTACCTAGTAAGTCGATCTCCTGGAAAGAGCATACAGATAAGACACCTGACCTGTATATTCGACTAACTAAATAGAAAAGCAATGATAGGGATGATAAACCTGGAGCACGCATCTCTTCTTTTTCTGTCCTGGCAGGTCATATACTTTATATATCTTTTATGTTTAATACAAAAAAAAAAAAAAATGTGAAAAATAGTTTAGCATTTCCTTGCTATCAGGTAAAATTATATTCTTTACATTTATTATATGAAGGCAGCAGGTGGCAAGTTCAATGCAATATCAGCAGCTTTCTACATGATCTTTCTATAGCTACTATTTGAAACAGCAAGGGAGATCAGATTACACACCTACTCTCTACCAGCAGAGATGGAACTGTCTGATGCACCCTGTGTTAAATGTTTAAAATAAATATTTTAGAACATTACTTATTCTTTTGTTTCTATACTTGCAACTTAAAAAAAATATATAAAATGGCTTTAGAATATTTTGTATGTGTGTGTGCTGTGATGGGTGGGAGTAGATCTTTGGGTTGGAAGGTGGGAAATTCTTCTTGTGTCTTGCTCGGTCTGACTTTGTCTGTAAAAACACTAGGAGAGGTTCTTTCAGTTGAATATTAACTGGAAGGAATGTGCACTTGCTCAGATTATTTGTGCTTTTTGGTTTTATTTGGCTTGAACAAATGGAAATTTCAGTGACACCATCAGATCTAAGTAGTCTGTGTTAAAATGAACCCGTGCCAGCAGGGCTGAACACCGATCAAATTTCACCCAGTATATGGCCACCTTAAACCTGTATTCCAGGTATGAATATTTTTGCAAAGTTACATTGAACCAGCTTGGACCAATGTAAGTATACAGTTATATAAAGTTGTTTAACCACTTAAATACCACGCCATAGCCGAAAGGCGGTCACATCACGACTCTGTTGTTCTTCGGACACAGCTTATCACAAGGGCCAATCACAGTGGCCAATCACAGTGGCCCTTTACCATGTGATCAGCTGTGTTCAATCACAGCTGATCACAAGTAAACAAGTAAACAAACTTGCTGGTTATCAGCATTCCTTTCATCACGTGCTGTCACAGTGTGAGGAAAGGAGAGCGGTAACCGGCAAGTCTGACAGGATACATTTACACTGATAATCAGGGCACTGATCATCAATGCCCTGATTATCAGTGCAGCCCCATCAGTTCCAATCAGTGCAGCTTATCACCTTATCAGTGCTGCCTATCAGTGCCCATCAGAGCTGTCTATCAGTGTCCATAAGTGGCACCTCATCAGTGCAGCCTCATCAGTGTCTCCTCATCAGTGCCTCCTCATCAGTGCCCATCAGTGCCGCCTCATCAGTGCCCATCAGTGCCGCCCCATCAGTGCAGCTTATCAGTGCCCATCAGTGCTTCCTCATCAGTGTCCATCAGTGCAGCCTCATCAGTGCCGCCTCATCGGTGCAGTTTATCAGTGCCCATCAGCGCTGCCTCATCAGTGCCCATCAGAGCAGCCTCATCAGTGCCCATCAGTACAGCCTCATCAGTGCCCATCAGTGCAGCTTCATCAGTGGCTATTAGTGCAGCATCATCAGTACACATAAGTGCAGCCACATCAGTGCAGCTTCATTAGTGCACATCAGTGCAGCCTCATCAGTTCCCATAAGTGCAGTCTCATCAATGCAGTCTCATCAGTGCCCATCAGTGCAGTCTCATCAATGCAGTCTCATCAGCGCACATCAATGAAGAAGAAAAATTACTTATATGCAACATTTTTTAACAGAAACTAAGAATTAAAAAAAAAAATTTTGCAAAATGTTCTGTTATTTTTTGTTTATTTAGCAAAAAAATTAAGGACCACCAAAATAAAGCTCTATCTGTCTAAAAGAAAATGATAAAAAATGTATTTGGGTACAGGGTTGCATGACCGTGCCATTGTCATTGAAAATGCGAAAGCAGAAAATTGGCCTGGGCAGGAAGGGGGTGAAAGTGCCTGGTATTGAAGTGGCTAAAGTAGAATTCTAAGTAAAGCCCAACCCATCTTTAAAAATGCTCCCTTCCTCTCCTAACACTTATACTAAATAAAGTTAGCATGTACAGCCAATGTGCTTCTATTCACTTTCTATGGGCTGCCTGCATGCAGCTTGGCTGTGAAAAAAAAACAAAAACAAATGGCTTTGCCTGTTGGGGACTGAGTGCCCATGTATAAAAATAAAATGTAAAGTAGCAGTGTACAATTAACGACAAATGCAAATAAAGCAAAAAAGAAAAATCACAAATGCAAAGAACACAGAATTTAATAAATAAACTTCCCCTATCTACACCTCACTTAAAATAAAAATAAACCTTTGGATAAAAATACTTTTCAAGCAAATTTGGCACAAAGCATATCTAAATCCAAGAACAAAAACTGATGTATTGCAGCTTACTGATCCTTAGATGGCTGCATTCATTTTTTTTTTCCACCCTTTTTTTTAACCTGCTAATCTTGCCAGTAATACACTTCCTGTCCCAGGGTAACAATCATACTCAGCAGCATTTTCATCCTATGACAGGGGATGTGTTAGGACTACTGTTTTAGAACTACATACCACCTCCATAATTGGGGAAGGTGTTTTGTAGTCCACAGAGATAAAAGAAAACAATGCTAACTCATAATAGTCCAGAGACAGAGAGCACAGAAAGTTACCAGCTCACAAGATTTCTAGCTGAATAAACAGCTACTTTAATTTTGGAACTTGCCAAGCATATATAATGAAAAACTTTCAATGGTATACTTAAAGCGGAGTTCCGCTTAAAAAAATAAAAGTCAGCAGCTACAAATACTGCAGCTGCTGACTTTTAATAATTGGACACGTACCTGTCCCAGGGTCCAGCAATGCGGGGGAACGAAGCCCTGCTTGTCTCCCCCTCCTCTCTGCGGCGCTGGCATTGTAAGTGTGGGCGCCCGGCTGTGGCTTCACAGCCGGGCACGCACTAAAAATAGGGTTTCTGCCCCCCCCCCCAAAAAAAAATGACATGGCAAATGTGACATGTCAGGGCGTCACCTTCCCTTAAAGTGGAAGTTCCATTTTTGGGTGAAACTCCACTTTAACAAGGGTGCAAAATAAGAGAACTTTATAGTTAGGGCTTACATTCACATTAAGCAGTTAAATCATCAATTTTGTGGCAATAATCATTTAGGTGAAATCGTTCTGCTCATCCCTACACCCAGGGAGGGAACGCTGCACATCTGTCTGCAAGCTGACATTGATTTAGCCCTGGTTCACACCAGTGCAGCTTTGAAATTGCGCTACTTCAGTGTGATTTCAAAGCCGCAGATCAGTGCGATTTCAAAGCCGCAGATCAGTGCGATTTGCACCTCCGTTTTTATTGCAGCTTGCGACTTAATTTAATAGAAGTCAATGCAAGTCACAATGAAATCCCCAAAAAGTAGCGCAGGAACCTTTTTCAAAGTTGTTGTGACTGAAATCGCAGCGGTTTGAACGGTTCCATTGGGTTCAACTTGTCATGCGATTTTGAACTGTCAAGTTGCATGACAGATCGTACCAGTGTGAACCAGGGCATAAACACCCTATTGCTATATAGTGGCAAAACCTTAATAGTAGTTTTCTTCTATTGCATGAATATACTGGAATTGATCAGTGTTTTATTTATGTTATTTGCAGCAACACTATGAGACTTTCCATGGCCATCCAAAATGTTTTTTTTTTTTCCTAGCACTGAGTTTGATGGTCTCCGGGTGAACAGATTACTGGAAAATCCTGCGATCAAAGCCCAGCAGCACAACACAAAAAAGCTGCCTGGGCACATGGCAAGAAGGGGTGTGTCAAGATGCACACCATGTGATCAGTGTCAAGGAAGTTACCATGGATACCAGATGAAGCTTCAGAAAACAGAAATGCTGCTGCAGGAGATTTAATCCTGACTGATCTGGAGACCAGGGGAAGGTATTTGTTATGATGGGTGTATGGAATGGTGGGGCAGGACGATGATCAGGGGGGTTGTGGAGGTGTGCAAGGCAGGGAATGAAGACTGGTCCTCCTGCATTATTCATGTAAGATGTCAGTGTGCACACAGCTAGCAGGTGTGGTCAGGAGGAGGAGGAGGAGGAGGAGGGCAGCGAGGGCAGAGCAGCAGGTGTCAGCGGTCCCTCTTGCAGCATTGCTCAGACCTCACATTGGCTTTGACAGCAGCACTTATTAGCACAGAGAGGTGTGTGGGCTGCGTAGAATCAGAAGGATTTCACTCTGATGGGCTGCTAAAATAGCTTTGATTGACATGAAAGAACACATGTAGGCACATACACATAGATATAACTATCTGAGATCTACAGATCAGTCATTGAATAGACTGTTAACATTCTTGGTATGTATTGTTAGGATTGAGTACGTACAGAGGGGCAGGTACACTGTAAGAGATAATTATATATCAGAAGACAATAGGAGACAGATACCAAAAGTCACAAACACTAGGTAGTTGCTAATACACTGCAAGGATCCATTTGTCCAAGTGACTGACTGTGGACTTCTAACTTTCAGGGAATCCACAGGAGAGCCAGCCAAGTGCGTGGAGTATGCAGCCGACTCTAGCTGCAGGGGGCGGGGGGCGATCCTTAGCCCCCCTGGCCCAACAACCTGCTGTCAAAGCAGTACACGTTTACAGAAATGGAGACCCCTATTATCGTGGCCGCCGAATGCTGATTCACGAGAAGAGGGTTGGCACCTTTGAGGTCTTCCTGAAGGATGTCACAGGTGGAGTGCAAGCCCCCTTTGGTGCAGTAAGGAACCTTTACACTCCAAGATATGGACACAGGGTTACGTCTCTGGAGGATCTTCAACCAGGAGAATGCTATGTGGCAGCAGGAAGGGAAAATTTTAAAAAGTTGGAGTAAGTGTAAAAATGTTATTATACCTTTTTTATTGCAAATGTACTAACTATACGGCATATTTAATGGTCACATGCGTTAAAAACCAAACTGTTCTCAATCCCAGTTTCCCATCATGTTCCCTATCCCAATTTCCCATAATGTCCCTGATCCCATTTTTCCATCATGCTCTTAATACAATTTCTCAACATGTGCCTGATCCAAATTTCCTATCATATCCCTGATCCCAATTTCCTATCATGTTCCTGATCCCATCATGCTCCCTATCCCAATTCCCATCATATCCCTATCCCAATTCCCATCATATCCCTGATCCTAATTTACAATCATGTTCCCTATCCCAATTTCCCATCATGTTCCCTATCCCATCACGTTCCCTATACCAATTTCCCATCATGTTCCTGACACAATTTCTCATTATATCCCTGATCCTAATTTCCAATCATGTTCCTGACATAATTTCTCTTCATATCCCTGATCCCAATTCCCTATCATGTTCCCTGATCCCAAATTCCTATCATGCTCCCTATCCCAATTCCCATTATATCCCTGATCCTAATTTACCATCATGTTCCTGATCCCAATTTCCCATCATGCTCCCTAGCCCAATTTCCCATCATATCCCTGATCCTAGTTTACCATCATGTTCCCTATCCCAATTTACCCTCATGTTCCCTATCCCATCACGTTACCTATCCCAATTTCCAAACGTGTTCCCAACACAATTTCTCTTCATAGCTCTGATCCCAATTCCCTATCATGTTCCCCGATCCCTATTCCCCTTCCTGTCCCTGATCCCAATTTTCCATAATGTTCCTGATCCTAATCATATTTCTGCGGTCAGGGTTAAGTTGATTCATGGTTTGCTCAACTCTAGTTGTAAGTTAATGTCCTCACAGGGAAACAATACAATTAATATAGACTTGCATAAGATTTCACAAAAAAAAGTTATAATGCAGTGCTAGCTCCCAGCCAGGAGGGTTTAGCTGCACTGAAAGTCACTTCTGATTCAACATGTTATTCCAAAAATGATGGAATATACATAATCAATTACGGGAAAACAAAAAGTATCCCAGTAACCATCTGTGGTAATTTACTGTATAGAGCAGCCGCTATCAACCAGGGTTCCTCCAGAGGTTGCTAGGAGTTCTTACTGACCTCCCATTTGATGGTGTATGGGCCAATGGATTTGGCAAAGTCAGCAGCATTACATCAATTACCTTTTTAGACCATAGTGACATTCTGACTAACACTGTAAGGCTGGGTTCACATTATTGTAAATTGGATGTGGGTTCCCCGCATCCAATTCTCAATAGCAGGAGATTTTGACTGGTTCTCTATGGAGCCGGTTCACATATCTCTGGTGCGAATTTGCACAGGAGCTCTGTGCGTCCTTTGGTCTGTTTCAGGTCCAAATTCAGCCAAAAATTTGGTCCGAAATCGGACCTGAAATGGTGAACGGGGACACACTGAACCCCTGCTGTGAGCCGCATGCGAAGATAGTGTGAACCCAGCCTAAAGGTTGCATTCTTCCTACTGACCACAAATGTTATCAGGGTATTTTTTGCCAATTTGCCATTGGTTTAGGTAAGAGTTCCCAAGGCCTGAAAATTATTTTAGGGGTTCCTCTCGGGTAAAAGGGTTGGGAAAGTCTAGTATAGAGGCCGAAATCCGATTTTGAAATGTCAGATCAACAAGTTAATTTAAAAGGCTAGCCTACCTTAAACATTCTATTTAGACTGTATTCAGCCAGCTAGATACTCATTTTACCTTGATGATAAATGTCATGGATCTGACAGATCAAAATCCTACTTTGTGTGGTTACTTTAATTGATTTGTTTTTAGCAGTTGATTTTAGGTAGCATTTGGACAGCAGTGGCATTCATCTTTTCTTCCTTATATATATATATATATGCAATATAAAATTTTAAATCCATCCATGGGCATTTTTGCATGTTTGTAAGTTCTGCCAGCCTTGGTTAGAAAATTGGCTATTGTTGTTGTGTAGGTATGCATTGTAATATAGTACAACAAAATAACACAAACTCTAAGATATTTTATAGTAATGTTTATGGACAGCACAACTTGTTTCCTACGTGACGCCGCAGGACAACAAAAAAGTGCTTTGTTATTGATTCCTTAATAGTTACGCCCCCGCCCCCCCCCCCCATCTCTTCTTCTTTTTATTGTGGAAATACATTACCATACCTTTTTTTTTTGTTTTGTTTTTTTTATTATTTTCAAATCTTTATTGGTATTTACTTTTTGTAGGTTTACATTTCTTGCACTACAAGTTGCAGTGCAACTTGAAAACTTCTAAAAATGTTCAGTCATTTTTACAATGTATGTAAAAAAAGTTTTAAGCCTCATACACACGATCGGATTTTCCGAGAGGAAAGGTGTGATGACAGGCGGTTGACGGAAAATCCGACCGTTTGTACAATTGTTGCCCAACTTTCCGCGGACAATTGTTGGATGGCAGGTTTTAAAATTCTCCGCGGACAAATGTCTGTTGTCGGATTTTCCGATCGTGTGTACACAAGTCTGTCATACAAAAGTCCAAAGTACAAAGACAAATGCTCAGGAAGCAAGGATGAGCCAGAAGCGGTCGGTCTTGTAAACTAGCGTTCGTAATGGAGAATTAACATTCATGACATGGCAAATTATGAAATCTCGAAATGCAGCGCACATTCTCTTCTTCTTTAATGGGATAATAATGAAGCTGTTTTGCTGGTGATACTGATGGAGTTATTGCAAACAAATTTTCAAAGGCTTTTTTTTTAGTGATATCAAGATATTGTTATAGTTTTTTTTTATTATTTGGGCAAGTTACCACAACACCATTATCCCGTAGTTTTTAAGATCAAAGATACAACTATGTTGGTGTCCCTTGTCAATTTTACATTGTATTTTTTAAAATGTAACTGCCTACTCCCAAAATGTCATTTGAAGTAAAACACATAGACAAGTATTATTCTACACTATTTTTTTATTGTGCATTAAAAAAAGAAAATAAATAAAATTAGACATGCTATCTGCCAATAGAACTTAATCAAAAAGTGCATTCTATGCATCCAAATATATAGAAATATACCAAATCAAATCATTATTCAACCAAAAAAATAATTTCAAAGCAATAACGCCAAGGCCAATAATAAATAACAAGTTATCTCCTCCGATTTCGCAAAATGGCTGGTTGATGAACGGCCGCTCAGAAACGAACTGAAAAGCGCAAAATGAAAATTGCGAATCAACACTCACTACTAACACAAAATCAGAAAAAGCAGCCCAAAGGGTGGCGCTAAAAAGCTGAAAAAACACGTAGTTTGTCACTACATTCATGTTTGTTGGCCAACAAATGTGTGGCCGTGTGTATGCAAGTTTGACCAACGCCCTTCGGACAAAATTCCACGGTTTTGTTGGCCAACAATCTGATCGTGTGCACGAGGCTTTACTTCGGTCTTGTTCACATCTAGACGTTTTTGGGCATTTTTCTGCTCTAAGCCTCAGCTCTACGCCCTACAAGACAAATCCCTTTCATTTCAATGGCCCCTGTTCACATCTGAGCGTTCTGTCGCCTAAAGCAAAACACCCGTTGCCAAAAAAGTACATGAGCTTCTTTTTTTTGGCAGATTACAGGCGTTTTAATTCTGATACATTGGTGACCTTTTGACCTTCAAAACGCCTGTACAAAAACGCTGCAAAAACGCCTGAAAAAAAAAGAACACCTGTAAAATAGCAACGCCTAGATGTGGACGGAGCCTTAGGAAAAGTAACTGGAGTGTGAAAGTGACATTTTCTGTGAATCTGAAATCCTATCAACTTTTTCAGTGATGGTGGTGGCCTAGGATTTTGTGTTTTGATCATTTGTACTGAACACACTGTACAGATTTTGAAAGTGTCAAAATGCCTGTCATTGGGTAAAAAGGTAAATATCGGTTGGTTTTTAAAAAGGAAAAAAAATATTTTGGATGCTTCTGACTTCTTCTAGGTTGTAACATTGGGTCAAATTTAGAAAAAAATATATAAAAATGGTGAAGCCCCTGTTCACAACGGTGCGACTTGTCATGCGACTTGACAGTTGAAAGTCGCACGACAAGTCGTACCCTATTTGTGCAACCGTTCAAAATGGTGCGCCTCCGACTTGCACCGATTTCGAAAAAGGTTCCTGCACTATTTTTGGCAATTTCATGTGTGACTTGCTTAGACATCTGTGCATGAAGTGGCACAGATGTTGGAAAGCCGCACATGAAAACGCACTGACCGGTGGCTTTGAAATCGCGTTGAAGTAGTGCGAGTTCAAAGCTGCATTCAGTGTGAATTGGGGTTCAATGAACTATTGTGTTCAAATTAGTCAAAATAACAACTTTCACCTTCCCACCTATCGTTATTCTTTGCAGCATAACAAAAGGGCCTTAGGAAAACACTGCTCTTGTGTGTTGTGTGCAATTCTGGTCACAAGGACCAGAGACATTTTGTAATATTGTAGAGTAATATGAAGAATACTAAGGACTTGGCTACACATGCAATTTTTAATGATGTGCTGAGCAGTCAAAAGTCTCCCATTATTGGCTGCTGTATCACCTCTGGTCCATCACTTACACTTTGACAATAACGCTGGACCCCTTTCCAACATGCTGAACATTAGCATGCATGATTATAGTGGCATGATCAAAAATTGTATATGTGATTTTACTATCATATCTTAACTGTTCACATTTCTCTGTGTTATAACACTTTTGTGGAGTTGTATGTGTTTGAGGGTTTGTAATGTTTCCTTAGAAGATGTAATATATTGCAATTTACCAATCCTTAAAACATGGTGGCTGCATTTGTTTTCTTTTTTTTTTAAGCTTTTTTCCTTTATGTACACCTGGTGATCTGGCCAGTAAGTCTGTTATTTTTTAACTTTCTTTAACAAACCAAACTGTCCAATAAAAGTGTCAGTTGGAAGGTTGAGACAAACTATTCAGCACTGACAATGGTCAGCTTTTATTAATTTATGTAAAAACCTTTATTCTAAGGGAAAATGCATCTGTTGCTGTAAATACCTAAAAAGTGTTTGCAGCAATTTGGTTTTGTTAGGCAAGTTCATTTTAAATCTGTGGACATAAGCTCCTTAGGTTCGGTGCACATATATGCAAATCAGATGAGTTTTTAATCGCATCTGATTCGCATTACATCGGACCGGCTGTGAGACCCCTCTCACACTGGGGCTGCCCGTGCATTAGCACTAAAGAGCTGCCCATTTAGCTTTAGCGCTGTCTAACCACTTGATGCTCGCCATATAGCAAAATGACGGCTGCAAAGTGGTTTCGATATCCTGACCGGATGTCATATGACGTCACCAGGATTTCAAACCGATGCGCGCCACCTATCAGTGCTCATCTGTGCCGCCTATCAGTGCCCATCTGTGCTGCCTACCAGTGCCCATCTGTAACGCCTATCAGTGCCCATGCGTGCTGCCTATCAGTGCCCATCCGTGCCGCCTTTCAGTGCCCATCAGTGCCACCTATGTGTACTCAACAGTGCTGCATATCAGTGCCACCTATCAGTGCCGCCTATCGGTGCTCCATCAGTGCCGCAAATTAGTGCCCATCACCAGTGCCACCTCATCAGTGCCACCTCATTGGTGCCACCTCATCGGTGCCGCCTTATCAGTGCCTGCCAGTGCAGCCCCATCAGTGCCCATCAGTGAAGGAGAAAACGTACTTATTTACAAAGTTTTGTAACAGAAACAAAACAAAAAAAACATTTTTTTTCAAAGTTTTCGGTCTTTTTTTTATTTGTTTATCAGAAAATAAAAATCCCAGAGGTGATCAAATATCACCAAAAGAAAGCTCTATTTGTGGGAACAAAATGATAAAAATTTAGTTTGGGTACAGTGTAGCATGACCGCACGATTGTCATTCAAAGTGCAACAGCACTGAAAGCTGAAAATTGGTCTGGGCAGCAAGGTGTCTAAGTGCCCTGTATTGAAGTGGTTAAGCGGTGCTTTTTCAAACGCTAGCGGGCGCTTTTAAGCCCCGCTAGCAGCCGAAGAAGTAGTTAAAAACGTGTTGTGGCGCTTCTGAATCGCTTTTCAGGCACTTTGTAAGCGCTGCCCATTCATTGCAATGTATACACTGCTCCCAAGCCAACCCGATGATGCTGTTTGCAGGACTTTTTCTAAAGTCCCGCAAGCGTACCACCCCAGTGTGAAAGCAAGCAATATATTACATGTTTGTTTTTATGTTTAAAGCAAACATATTGTGAATGCTTATGGTAACTTATTGTACTTCCCCATGTTATCTTATAGGCAAAACTGCTTGGAAAACTCTTTAATATTTACCTGGCACCTGCTCTGGACCCCCTTTGCCGGCTGATACGGTGAATGCTGACATTGTATGGTCTCTCCGTTTTGGTAAAGCTACTGATTGTCTGGCTTTGTCTGAACATCACACTTTGACAGATACAAACACTGCAAAAGAGAGTCTAGAGCAGATAGACATCCATTGTTAGCAGTTTAGGCCATAAGGTAGTGGAGGGGAGGGGATGGGGGAATGAGAAGAGAACTAGTATTACTTGATAGCTTCAGTTTGGGAAGTGGTTCTTTTGTTTCTGGTGCTCTTATTTTCTATTGATTAATTGTACCTATAGGTAAGTCTATAATAAGGCTTATCTATCGGTACCGTAAATAAGAGATACTGTATTTACTGGTGTATAACATGCACTTTTTCACCCTGAAAATCGGGTGCAAATAGTGTGTGCGTGTTATACGCCGATACTGCAATTTGGGCTGCCTAGGAGAGAACAGGGAGGGGGGCGGGACGAGCGCCATCAGATTACGTACAGCGAGAATCTCCTGTTTACTCAGCGGCCTCTGTAATAGGAAGTCCTGTCTCCTGGGCCGGCATTGGACCACTGTTCTGTCTATCATAGAAGCCGGTCCAGGAGCCGGGACTTTGTAAAAAACAGGAGATTCTCGCTGTATGTAATCTGATGGCGCTCGTCCCGCCCCCCTCCCTGTCCTCTCCCAAGGCAGAAGTAATCTGAGGTGAGGCTGCAGATGGGCATTGATCAAGCTGCATTGATGGGCAATTGTGAGGCTGTAGATGGGCATTGATCAAGCTGCATTGATGGGCAATTGTGAGGCTGTAGATGGGCATTGATCAAGCTGCATTGATGGGCAATTGTGAGGCTGTAGATGGGCATTGATCAAGCTGCATTGATGGGCAATTGTGAGGCTGTAGATGGGCATTGATCAAGCTGCATTGATGGGCAATTGTGAGGCTGTAGATGGGCATTGATCAAGCTGCATTGATGGGCAATTGTGAGGCTGTAGATGGGCATTGATCAAGCTGCATTGATGGGCAATTGTGAGGCTGCAGATGGCATTGATCAGGCTGCAGATGGGCAACGGTGAGGCTGCAGATGGGCAATGGTGAGGCTGCATTGATGGGCACTGACCCTTATTTTGCTTCAAAGTCCTTTATTTAAAATTTAAGTTCCTTTCCTGAAACTTCCCTCTTAAAATGAAGGTGCGTGTTATATGCCGATAAATACAGTATTTACTGTATATCCAGCCAATGACGTCATCAGCGTGACGTTCCTTCAGAGCCCTTGTGCTGTGACCGGCAGCTCCTGCGCGCATGCACGGGAGTGACGTCACATGGCTCTGGCCAGTCACAGTCGGAGTCCGCAGACCCGGAAGGAAGACGAGTGAAGATGAGTGTGGCCTCCAGCGGTGGCTATGCATCGGTGGAGGGCTTCATTTGCAGGTAAGTTTCACATAATGTGCTAATATGCAATGCATGTACTAGCACATTATGCCATTACTTTGCAGGTCAGGAAAAAAAAGCAAGCAGTTTACTTCCTCTTTAAGAAATGATTTTCTTTTTTTGACCACCCGTAACTGCCATGCAATAGGAAGCCAGTATTCAGCCAAACCTGAACTCCATATAAACTAAATACACAGTTGAAACATATACTGTATATGTCAACAGTTTTACCCACCAAAAGATTTCAGCCAGTTATGATCCAGCCACCTCTGCTAGATAGCACAGTCAGCTTGGTGACTTCTGCAGGTTAGCAATACAGTCTGGTTAAAGTGGTTGTAAACTCAGAAAAAAAAGAAAAAAAACCCTGCAAGATGAAGGCATAATGCTTACCTTAGATCGAAGCTGTTGCAGGGGTCTCCGCACACCGCTGTGACTGGCGACATGTCCCCCCAGTGTTATTTCCGGGTTCACGGGCTCTGGCGCAGTGATTGGTCGGAGCCGCGATGACGTCAATCCACCACATGCATGTGGGAACCGCCGGTCACGACATGGCTACTGAAGAAACTGCGCGAGCGGGCTGTTTCTCCAGTGCGCATGTGCCAATGACGTTGGCACATGCTGATACAGAGGATATATATCTCCTAAACGGTGCAAGTTTAGGAGATATTCACGGTACCTACAGGTAAGCCTTATTATAGGCTTACCTGTAGATAAAAGTGGTGTAACAGAGTTTACAACCACTTTAGGAACCCACTGCAATTTATGATTGGACAGCTGAATTTCAGGCAGGCATAAAAGACACCAATTATTGCAGATCTGTATTAATTAATGAGTCATGAAATACAAACAGTATAAGTACGTGAATCTGACCAGGTGTTATCCTTTTGCAGTCCCTGTACAGCAGAGCTTAGACAAGAATAGGGAAAAGCAGCACAGGGAGAGAATCAAATATGCTGTGGTGCTGATAGGAAAAGAGAGCAGTAAAGCCTCGTACACACGATCAGATTTTCTGACAGGAATTGTGTGATGACAGACTGTCGGCCGAAAATCCGATTGTTTGTACTCTCCACTGGACAATTGTTGTCGGATTTTCCGCGGACAAATGTTGGATGGCAGGATTATACATTTTCCGTGGAGAGCGGTCTGTTGTCAGATTTTCCGAGCGTGTGTGCACAAGTCTGTCATACAAAAGTCCAAAGTACAAACACGCATGCTCGGAAGCAAGGATGAGCCAGAAGCGTTCGGTCTTGTAAACTAGCGTTTGTAATGGAGAATTAACATTCGTGACATGGCAAATTATGACATCTCAAAAATACAGTGCACATTATCTTCTTCTTTAACTGCTTCAGCCCCGGAAGATTTTACCCCCTTCCTGACCAGAGCACTTTTGGCGATTCGGCACTGCGTCGATTTAACTGACAATTGCGCGGTCGAGCGACGTTGCACCCAAACAAAATTGACATCTTTTTTTTCCCCACAAATAGAGCTTTCTTTTGGTGGTATTTGATCACCTCTGTGGTTTTTATTTTTTGCGCTATAAACAAAAAAAGAGCAACAATTTTGAGAAAAAAGCAATATTTTTTACTTTTTGCTATAATAAATATCCCCCAAAAATATATAAAAAAACAAATGTTTTCCTCAGTTTAGACTGATATGTAGTGTTCTACATATTTTTGGTAAAAAAAATTGCAATAAGCGTATATTGATTGTTTTGCACAAAAGTTATAGCGTCTACAAAATAGGGGATAGTTTTATGGCATTTTTATTATTATTTATTTTTTTTAGTAATGGCAGTGATCAGCGATTTTTATCGTGACTGCAAAATAAAATAAAAGGTCTGCAGTCACCAGTGGTACACCTCCATCCCTATACACATATGCAAAAAAAGAAGAGAGTCGCCCTGGGACTTTAAATGAGGTGGTCACAGTTAGCCACTGAGTAACAAGAGTAATAGCAGTATAAATGTTTATTAAAATTATTGTACATACATGGATAATATAGCATATTAGCTCAGCCAATGGATTTGCACATAATGAATAGAATAAATAAAGTTGATACAAACATTATACAATCCAGTATATACAAATGCACGCATCAGAAAACCCGACGCACGTTTCGCGAGATCATTGCTCGCTCATCAGGGGTGGATGCGGATGAGATGTATCTAAATAGACAAAAAGATGTGTCACAGTGGTAAATGTAAGAACAATGGCAGAATGGGAAAGAGCAAAACGGCCCAATACTTACCAATGAACAAAACCAACAAACTCTGGCCAACAAACACTACGTGTTTGTTGGCCGACAACTGTGTACCGTTTGCATGCAAGACAAATTCACGGCACACGCCCTTCGAACAAAAGTCTGACGCTTTGTCTGTGGAAAATCCAATCGTGTGTATGAGGCTTAACAGAGATGGACTGTAAGCCTGAAAACTGAGTGAACACATGACAGCTGATTGCTCAGTTCTCGGTCAGCTTGGTGCAGAGATCAGTGACTGTAAAGCCTCGTACACACGATCTGATTTTCCGCAGACAAAGCGTCAGACTTTTGTCCGAAGGGCGTGTGCCGTGAACTTGTCTTGCATACAAACGATACACAATTGACGAACGTAGTGACGTACTACGTGGTATTTTAGCTCTTTAGCGCCACCCTTTGGGCACCTTCTGCTAATGTTGTGTTTGGTGAGCTTTGATTCCGAGCATGCGTGTTTGTACTTTGGACTTTTGTCTGACGGACTTGTGTACACACGATCGGAAAATCTGACAACAGACTGTTGTCCACGGGTAATTTATAAGCCTGCCATCCAACATTTGTCCAACAACAATTCTCCGATGTAGCGTACAAATAGTCTGATTTTAGGCCAACAGTCTGTGAACACACAATTCCTGGCGTAAAATCCGATCGTTAAGCCTCGTACACGCGATCGGATTTTCCAACGGGAATTGTGTGATGGTAGACTATTGGCCGAAAATTTGACCGTTTGTATGCTCCATTGGACAACTGTTGTCAGATTTTCCGTGGACAAATGTTGGATGGCAGGAATATAAATTTTCCGCGGACAAATGTCTGTTGTCAGATTTTCCAATCGTGTGTACACAAGTCCATCATACAAAAGTCCAAAGTACAAACACGCATGCTCGGAAGCAAGGAAGGAAGTCTTGTAAACTAGCGCTCGTAATGGAGAATTAACACTCGTGACGTGGCAAATTATGAAATCTCGAAATGCAGCGCGCATTCTCTTCTTCTTTAATGGGATAATAATGAAGCTGCTTTGCTGGTGATACTGATGGAGTTCTGCCAAAAAATTTTCAAAGGCTTTTTTTTTCTAGTGATATCAAGAATAATATTATTATTTTTTTTTTTTTTTTGGCCAAGTTACCACAACACCATTATCCTGTAGTTTTTAATCTCAAATATACAACTATGTTGGCGTCCCTTGTTAATTAATTGAAAATGTACTGGCCTACTCCCAAACTGTCATTTGAAGTAAAACACATAGCCAAGTATTATTGTATTATTGTTGTTGGCTGACAATTGCGTGCCGTTTGTATGCAAGATAAGTTCCTGACCAACACCCTTCGGACAAAAGTCCGACGCTTTGTCTGCGGAAAATCCGATCAAGTGTACGAGGCTTTAGTCTCCACTCTCCGCTCTGGTCATCCAGCGCTCACTGGAGTACCGGATTGGAGAGGGAACCGGTGCAGCTGCCAATCAGGCAGCTTGGGTGGATCCAAACATTATGGTCGAGATCCTTCCAGAGCCTGGAGCTGCTCTGTGACCTCAGCTGATAGTGGGCAATAGCCGGCTATCAGGTGACTCTGGGTTGCAGGAGAGCAAAAGTAAGTGCACTCCTGTTACCCAAAAAAGCAGGACAGGGCTGTGCTGTGTGGCAGAGCTGTGTTAATCTCAGGACTGGAATGACAAAAAAAACCTCTTTGTGGTGGGCTTCCCCCCACCCTGCAAGGGTTAAATGCTTGATACTTCTTGGCTGTATTACTTACCTTACACTTTGCTTCAGCTGGCACCAGCACTGTCCTCTTTTCCTTCTGATGCTCTGGGCTGTTGGCAGCCCCTCAGTGTTTACACATAACAGTGCATGGCTACTAACCCTACATTGTACATGGAGGGGGCTGGAGTGTGACTGCAGCCGGGACAAGAGAGCTAAGAGGGAAGACTTTGTAACACTGGAGGAACCCCTCTGGAGCATGAAAATAATGCAAGCACACCCTATCCCTCTACCCCTATGAAAAACAAGTGTTTAACCCATACTGTGTTGGGAAGGGGGTGGTGGGGGGGACTAAACTGCAAGGGTAGTTTTGTTTGTGCCCGGGGCTGGGCTTTAAGCATGCTCACAGCTCAAACAAAAGAGCCTTGAATATCTCTGCCAGTTTCAACACCACAAATTCAGCAATGACATCACCGTCAGAGGCTGCATGTAAGTAACATTTTTCAAGAAAGAAGCAGCAGCCATCAGTGGGGCACACATCGTTACTTTGTTGGTACCAATAGTTCTTGTCCATACTTTAGCTTTAAAGTATAACTATAGGCAAAACTTTTTTTTTTTTGGACAGAGTGGAATGGAATTAGAACCCCTGTCTGGTTTTTATTGCGGCATGTGCCCCTGCTAGGCAGATTCACCCTCTTTATTTGTCCTGTTTACCATTATCATTAAAAGTGAAAGTAAATCCCAAATTTTGTTACCAGAACAGTAATAGAAGGGAAATCTTCCAAAGGGGTCACTACTTCTGGTAACAACCAGAGATTCCCTCTCTTTGGAGCGATTTGCTCTCACTTTCTGTTCTGGCCCTGGGACAGTAAGTGAAGGGAAATCTCCCCAATGGGACATAGATGACAAAAAAAGCCAGACGAGTTTATAAGCCTCCATTACTCAATCCAAAATAAGAAAAAAAAAATCCTTTGGCTCTGTTTTAAGTTTTATTCATTTTGTATATCTGTTAGATATGGGAGACGCTCCCTCCTCCCGTTGACGCTTTACTTGATCATCACACATCGCCATAGATCAAGACTAAGGTCTGGGGTATTTTACATTGGCCTCTGCTTGTGCATTTTCATGCCATGCCTATTCATTTTTATGTACATTTCTTTAGAAAACATATCCAAGGCTTATCAATCCAGGTAGTGCCCATTACTAATCTTATAATGGCACTAATCATAAACTGTGGCCACAAGAAGCAATCCAAACTTTCAAAGCCCTTAAGAAGGTGTTTACTTTAGCTCTTATTCTGAAGTATCTGGACCCAGCCGTACCCCAGTTGTTGAGGCTTCAGAGATTGGGGCAGGAGCTGTTTTGCCACAACACATTTCCTTCAGTAACTGCCATCCTCGTGTGTTCTTGTCTCACAAATTCTCATCTCTGAGAGCAACTATGACATTGGCACTGAGAGCTAATGGCCATGAAATGGGCCTTTGGCTTTGGCCATTGGCTGGAATGGACCCTGACATCAATGTACCTTCTAAATGGATTACAAGAGTACATTATGTTGACCAAATGCCTGACTTCCCAATAGGCCTAGTGGTCCCTCTTCTTCTCCATGTTTAATTTCATCATGCCCTATCGTCTGAGTTCAAAGGAGCTTAGGGCAGATGCTCTTTCTCAAAGTTTTGAATCCTGTCCTTTTCCCACTGTGGTAAGCATCCCATTCTGTCTTCTGCCCAGATTACTGACACTTTCTCTCTTGACCTTTCCTCTCTTCTCCAGATGGCTCAGAAATCTGTTACTAGCAATACCCCTGCCAACAGGTTGTTCATTCCTCCCCAACTCTGACTAAAGGTGCTTCAACAGTCACTTGACATTAAGTCTGCTGATTATCCCACTAGACCATTGCTCATCTTTCTCATTCTGTCTGGGGCCTTAGGTCCTAGGGGCATCCTAGTACAAGTATGCATACTAGCCCTAAGGTAAAGGTGGCTGCTATAGATGAAACTGCACATAAGTCTCACTACTTTTGCAAAACAGGATGCAAACCGATAAACCTTACAATATCGACAAGGTGGCTTTAACATTATGTTCACACAGTGTTGAATGCAGAAAAGTATTTAGTACAATTTGTTCACCAGGCAGTGTTCTGCGTATGGCTACACTGCTCTCCCAGTAGGTAGAAAACAATAGGCACCTGCGATCTCGGTGTTGCATGTAATGCTCAGCACCCAACATTCTGCCTCCCAGGAGTGAAGTGTAAACTAAGCCTTTTGGCTCAGTACACACAGCATTTGCACTTTAAAGGGATTAAAGCTGCTGCCAAGCACCTGGAAAACAAATGCAAAGAATATAAGGAAGGATATACTGTTTATGAGTCCTAAAGATATTTTTACTAAAATAAGGATTGCATTTGTCTAGCAGCTAGTCTAGTCCAATAATAATAGAGATTGGATATATAAAAGCAAACAAGTTATAATCAACAACCTCTTCTTTACCAACCATTCTCCAGGGTAGCTCGTCATCCTAAATCAGTTACCATGTATTTATCACTCACTACGTTATCACCAGAGTTAGGTGCATGTAAAGGAGAATTACCAGCTAAAATAACAGGATCTGTGGGCTGTGGCATATGCGTAGGCTGACCATACAAGTTACTTTTTGATTTTAAAAATCTCTGTAAAACCTTCTTTAAATTTACAAAAATGTCAGTTTGTATCCAGTTTGTAGTTGGTAGATTTAAGGGAGAATTTAAAATCATTTTTCATGGGCGTCGCAACAACCCCTGCTGCCACTGACTATTATCAATGCCGGTGATCTTTTTCCTATCACAACCTGTCTTCTATCATCTCTATCAAGTCTATCATCTCATATCATTTCAAATGTTGGGAGCTTTCATACATCTCATCTGTTTGCTCTGCCATATATCTTTAATAGGCTAAAACCACGACTGCTAATGCCATTTTTACCCACAACAGAAGAAGCTCAGGTAGAGACTTGAAAAGACTGCATTGAAAATAAACTTGTTAGAATGCTGAAGTGCTTCAGAATTATCATCTTGCAGTGACAGTAAGGTGGCTAAGCCATCCAGTTGCCATTATCAACTGCTTGGTATACTTGGCTACCTATTGTTATTTTGTTTTAATATGTTCGTATTATAGAGCTTTTTTTGCTGCTGTCTCCACTTTGACTACCTCCCCCATTTTTTTAATTTTGTTATGAAGTGGCCAAATCACTACCACTGTTTTAGATTATATCCACAGTGTTTTTTGAAATGGTTGGCTGCTTCACAGAAATGACAGCAATGACTTGTATAAACGTGGGAGGTTCATGGTGAGGCAATGTCTGGAAATTGTGATTACAGAAATAACAGCCAACACATTTTTCACTTTGGATTGCAAATAAAAAAATAGTTAACTTGTAGGAAGGTTTACAAGTCTAACAGATTGCTTAGCTTCTGTTTAGGGGAAATAAAAAAAAATTTAGGCACCAACTTGGGTGGTCTTATTTTTTTATTCACCATGGTCCAGCAGTAATAACAGTGCTTTGATGTCAGAACTTTGGGAAATATCAGAAAAAGATTTGACATTTGTTATTCAAGTAGATCAAAATATTTATGAATAAATTATATTAGATCACCCATTCTCGATCATGGTTCTGTGAAATCCCTGGGTAAAACCAAAAGGTTGCTAAGGGTTTCTTGAACTGTGGCTGGATGAGCTCCCATCTGATGGTGTCTACTGATTTTCGGGTCCTACGCCATTTGTTAGAGCCAGTGACATGATGACATTGGTGATCTTTTCAGATGTCTGTAAGGGGGGCATTCTGACTAACACTGTAAGGGGGGGATTCTTCCCTGACCACTAATATAACGGGGGCATTCTTCCCTGATCACCAATATAAGGGGGCATTCTTCCCACTGATCTCCGATAAATCAATGTTGGCAGGGGTTCCCTAAGACTAGAAAAAAATGTCAAGGGTTCCCCGTGGATAAAGTGATTGAGAAAGGCACAGTCTCACTGACCTATTGCAAAAATATTTTGACCACTACTGATTCGGGGTCATTTTATTCCAGTAAGCCCCCCTCTTGTTGCCCTGAGGTGGTGTGCGGTCTTGCTAGCTTGCAGGCTTGGAGGTTCATTGGGACTTTTACATCTTTCCTCCTTATGCTGCACTCTGGGAAAATCACCAATTTTTAATTGGCTGTTCATTGGGACTTTTTATTCTATTTTTACAATTGATTTTATTGATGTTGTTCACATATTATGAATATTTTAACTCAAATAGCGTGTTCAATTATGTACCATATTAATGTGTTCACTTAGACACTACCAATATTTGTCTATGTGCATTTTCATAGTGCTGCACCTTTCTATACTATATATGAGTACTGTCTATCGGAGTTTAGTACTAGCTGCTGTGTATTACTTTTGGGGCCCTGTTGCAGTTTTCTGTCTGTTTTTTTTAATAATAGTTTTTCCACTGTAGCCTTAAATTGAATGCCACATTTTTTAATAATAGCTACTAAAAAGAAAACTTAGACACAACATTGTCGTATTTGTTGCCCTCTAACAGCAACATTAAAGTACTAGCATATACCTTTTACTTTACTTACTGGTAGAGTGGAAGTGGAAGAGTGTGATAGGTAGAGAAGCAGGTAAAATCCATTTTATTTGTCCCCAGAAAATCCAGGATCTGTGGAGAAGATGCCTCTCCATGTCACTACAAAGAGGGATTTCCAATAGAGGGTATTTCCAGTTTCCCATTTAAACATACTTGTTGACCCTTTGAACATTTGATCTTCAAGCTCCACATCAGAAAGTTAAAATGACAGTGTTATTAGGATTACAAGCTTAATCTAAACCACACTGTAAAAGAAGAGCATGCATACTTATCTTTCTGGCAGCATGTGTGTTAAAACTTCACTTTGTTGCTGATCTCCAGCCTCTGTAGGTATCTCTTATGCCGCGTACACACGGTCGGACTTTTCGTCTACAAAAGTCCAACGGACGCTGACGGACTAAAGCTGGCTGGTAATCCGATCGTGTGTGGGCTTCTCCGGACTTTCAACTGACTTTTTTAGCCTCAAATCCGACGGACTTTAGATTTGAAACATGCTTCAAATCTTTACGTCGTAAGTACGACGGACCCCGAAATCCGCTCGTCTGTGTGCTAGTCCGACGGACAAAAACCCATGCTAGGGCAGCTATTGGCTACTGGCTATGAACTTCCTTATTTTAGTCCGGTGTACGTCATCACGTACGAATCCGTCGGACTTTTGTGTGGTCGTGTGTAGGCAAGTCCGTTCGTAAGAAAGTCTGCCGCAAGTCCGCCGAAGGTACGTCGGAAGTATGTCGGACAGGCTGTCGGACTTTTGTAGACGAAAAGTCCGACCGTGTGTACGCGGCATTACTTCTTGGTGTGTTGAATACTTGCTCCCCCACTGCACAATATGGTTCTCTCTGCTGGCTTGTATGCCCTGTAGTTCTTCTTGCTGGCTCCTACCTCACTATGGGACATTAAAGCCTAGCAGGAGTAACCACAGTGTGTGGCAGGGGAGCAGGTATTTACGACACACCCTGATGTGTTGGACTATGGATTACAATGTGGCAGGGTTTTAACATACAGGCTGCTGGAAAGATTGGTATACATGCTCTTCTTTTAAACGCTGGCTTTAGGTCAAATTGGTGATCCTATAGTCGGTGTTATTTAGAAAATGCATTGCATACACAAGCCCAGGGCATTTGTTTTCCCAGGCATGACTTTAGTACATCAGACCTCTCTGGTTAAGAAAATCATTGTATTGTTGCCAGTCAGGTATTCTGGGAACACCATTCCCTGAGCCAATCCATAACTCCACTTAATGCAGTGTCTCCATTTATTGCCAAGATTATCATAGACAATATGATGAAATAATTCCCCAAACACCCCGGTGTTTATGCCCTGTCCACTCTCCTTATGGCCCTCTTTGCAGTCATTCAAGTGAGCATCATATGTTGGCAATACATGGCCTAATCCGTTCATCAAAATAAAAGCTTCATAATATCCTAAAGTTTGTTTTTTTATATTAAATAAATAAGTATCCTTTACATTAGGGGTGCCCAACTAGTGGCCCGCGGAGCCCTCTGATGTGGCCCACGACCTCCTGCTTTGGGATGGCAGGTTCGCAAGCCCAAATCACGGGTTGCCGACCCACTATCCCAGAGCATCAGTGTTCTGAATGAAGCCAGCGGTAGAGGAAGCAAGCAGCTGCAGGGGGAGCAGAGCCGCATATGCTGATGCTTCCTCTATAGTGCCGGCTCCTGTCACTCAAGCGGAGTGATACCAAATGCACTCTGCCTGGGACAACAACAGCCGGCGATACCTGAACGGAAGACGTTTCTTAAAGGTAAGTCTATTACTAAAAAGTGTATATATGGGCATATCTGTTCTGCAGTGGTTACTGGGCTGCTTTCAAACTGATCCGCAGGTGCAGCGGATAAGTTTGAAAGACAACGATGGCAAAGTGCAGCTAACCCAGGAAAGCCACAGGTCCACTGTGCTACACCTGCAGTGCAGGTAAACTGCAGAACATCAGCGTGAAAGCAACCTTAGGCCCTTTTCACATGATCAGTATAACCCACACAGACCCTCCATTCACCTCTATGAAGCGGCAGATGTAAATGGACTTGTGTCCATTTGCACCGACCTACCACCAATCCGATTCACAAACGATAACAGAAAGGGATCCATCCCCTTCCATCTGGTTAGATCAGATGGGAGGGCCCACAGAGTAGAGTGGGCTGTGTCTGTATATGCAGAGGGGACATGGATCTGTTTTACGTCCGCTCCACTTATTGTGGCCCGTGACCAGTTACCAAGTTGTTTAAGTGGCCCCTGCTCTTCAAAAGGTTGGGCCCCCCTGCTTTACATCCATTTTTTAAACCAAGCATGTAGGTCAATGTAATTTATTAGTCTTTGGGAAAAAGGTAAGTATTTTTGCTACTGAGTAGCTAAACAAATATTGAAGCAAGAATTAAAAGTAAAATTGATCGTCTACATAGGTATGTGAAGTGTACACGCTTCATGCTTCAAGATTATACAAACACTTCTTCGACAAGTATTCATGGTTGTTTATTTTAAGATTTACCTTTTATTGATGTGGTTCAACATAAGTTATTGCTTTTAAACCTTTTATCCAAAGCCCATTTTCACATTTGTTAAAGTTCTTTAACATTTACATTGTGGTGGAAGAAAGATTTATGTGTAAAGCCTCGTACACACGATCGGATTTTCCGCAGACAAAACCTCAGACTTTTGTCCGAAGGGCATTGGCCAGGAACTTGTCTTGCATACAAACGTCAAGGAATTGTAGGCCAACAAACACGAACGTAGTAACGTACTACAAGCCGATAAAGAGGAAGTTCAGTTGTCACGCACCACCCTTTGGGCTCCTTCTGCTAATTTCGTGTTAGTAGAAGTTTGGTGAGTGTTGATCTGCGCTTTTCATTTTGCACCTTTCATTTTGCACTTTTCATTTTTCACTTTTCAGTTAATTTCTGAACGGCCGTTCGTCAACCAGACTTGTTGCGGAATCAGAGGAGATAACGTGTTATTTATTATTTGCCTTGGGGTTATTGCTTTGACCCAAGTCCAGTTCAGGAACAACAGGAGGAGGATTTCTTGGACCAAAAATTGGTTGTTTTATTAATCGTGACCAATTATGTCATATGCCTTTGCTGCAGGAGCTCCGGGAGAATAATCCAGATGATTGTTGGAATTATCTCCAGATGACGGACCCCTGCTTTCACCAACTCTTGTTGGCCCCCTATATTAAGAAGCAGGACACATGCATGAGGCTTTTATTTAATTTTTTGGTTGAATAATAATGATTTTGTATGTTTTCTATATTTTTGGATGCATAGAATGCACTTTTTGGTTAAGTTCTATTGGCAGATAGCATGTCTAATTTTATTTTCTTTTTTTAATGTACAATAAAAAATTGTGGAGAATAATACTTGGCTATGTGTTTTACTTCAAATGACAGTTTGGGAGTAGGCAGTTACATTTAAAAAAAATACAATGTAAAATTGATAAGGGACACCAACATAGATATATTTGATCTTAAAAACTACGGGATAATGGTGTTGTGGTAACTTGACCAAAAAAAAGAAAAAAAAAAGCATAATATTATTCTTGATATCACTAGAAAATAAAAGCCATTTAAAATAAGTTTGGCAGAACTCCATCAGTATCACCAGCAAAGCAGCTTCATTATTATCCCATTAAAGAAGAAGAGAATGTGCACTGCATTTCGAGATTTCACAATTTGCCACATCACGAATGTTAATTCTCTATTACGAACGCTAGTTTTACAAGACCGACCGCTTCTGGCTCATCCTTTCTTCCGAGCATGCGTGTTTGTACTTTGGACTTTTGTCCAACGGACTTGTGTACACACGCTCCGAAAATCCGACAGCAGACCGTTGTCCGCGGAAAATTTTAAAGCCAGCTATCCAACATTTGTCCTCGGAAAATCCGGCAACAATTGTCCGATGGAGCGTACAAACGGTCGGATTTTCCGACAACAGCCTGTCATCACACAATTCCCTTTGGAAAATCCGATTGTATGTACGAGGCTTAAAGGACTGTTTACAAGCTTACAAAATCAACTTGGATATGTAAAGGTTCAGTTTAAAAAAAACAAAAAACAAACATGTCATACTTCCCTCCTCTGTGCAGTTGGTTTTGCACAGAGTGGGACCGATCCTCCTCTTCTGGGGTCCCCCAGTGGCGCTCGTGGCTCCCCCTCTTCTCGAGTGCCCCGTTTGAGAGCCGCTCTCCCTCGGGGCACTTTTACGGGCGCTCTTGTGTCCTGCTGCTGCGTCCATTGACACAGACAGCAGGACTCGGCCCCGCCCCCCGCCTCCCACATCATTGGATTTGATTGACAGCAGTGGGAGCCAATGGCTGCGCTGCTATCAATTTATCCAATCAGGACCCGAGGGGGCTCTGGGGGGCTGCTGCATTACAGGAGGTTTTTCACCTTAATGCATACAATGCATTAAGGTGAAAAACCTTGAGGGTTTACAACCCCTTTAAAGCAGAACTAAACCCTATGATTTTAAGGTTTCCCAAAACAGTAACTTTCAAGGCATGCCCTGAATGATAGCTGTCACAATTGTTTCTACTCTCGACCCAGCTGTCAAGTCATCAAATGTCTTGTTTCAAAATGTTTCACATGTTCAGTACTATGGCAACCACAGATCAAACAGAGGCTAAGATGGCAGCTTCCTTGGCTGTAAAGGATAGGAGGGTTGAGTTCCACTTTAAATAACATATTTAACAATTTCCTGATTGTACAGAATCATATACACATAATCTCAGACTTACCGTGCCCATAATCGCAGCCTCACCGTTCCCATAATGCAGTCTCACCGTGCCCATGATCGCAGCCTCACCGTGCCCATAATCGCAGCTTCGCCGTGCCCATAATGCTGTCTCACTGTGCCCATAATCACAGCCTCGCCATGCCTATAATGGCAGCCTCACCGTGCCCAAAACGCAGTCTCACCGTGCTCATAACGCAGTCTCACCGTGCCCATAATGCAGTCTCACCGTGCCCATAATCGCAGCCTCACTGTAGTGAGTGCCTGTGCCTGGATTACACAGTCTGCGGGCATCTCCCGCTGTGTGTCTCGGAGCTGAGTGTGAAAACTTTGGCCACGCTGTGAGAAAAGTCCCACCCTCCTCCTAGATCTGCTCGTGTGATAGACAGAACACTACATCTATCACACGAGCTGATCTAGGAGGAGGGCGGGACTTTTCTCACAGCGTGGCCAAAGTTTTCACACTCAGCTCCAAGACACACAGTGGGAGATGCCCGCAGACTGTGTATGACATATAGTGGAGGAGGGAGCAGAGTGCTGCGCTGCAGCCACAGCTTGGCCCAAAGCGGCCCCAGGGCAGGCAGCCTACCGATCAAAAAAACTTCGATCGATCAAAAAAATGAACGATTAATCGAGGAATTAATCTTTCATTTCCACAGCCCTAATATATATATATATATATGTGTGTGTGTGTGTGTGTATGTGTGTGTGTGTATATATATATATATATATATATATATATATATATATATATATATACAGGTGATTCTGCATTTCCGAGTAGGGGGCGCCCGCATGCGTGCCCACCTGGCTGTGCTGTGATTCGTCACAGCACAAGCCGATCACCATATCCCGGCCAGTGATTGAATGCCAACACACTCTGATCATCTCTGAGTCTTATGGAACACAGCTCTGTGAGTGTAAAGCAGGCATTGAAAACAACTAGATCCCAAGTAAAAGCAGCACACAGTACACACATAATAAGCACATATTAAACCCCTTGATGACCCTAGATATTTAACCCTCCCTGCCCAGTGTCATTAGTACAGTGACAGTGCATACTGTTAGCACTGATTACTGTAATAATGGCACTGGTGATGTCAATGGCAGTTAGTTCACACAAAGCATCAGTTTTTGTCAGATTGCGTACCGTCCTGCTACAAATTGCTGATCACTGCCATTACTAGTATAAATAAATAAAGATATACAAATTCCAGTATATATCCCATAGTTTGTAGATGCTATTACTTTCACGCAAACCTATCAATATACACTTATTGAGATTTTTTTTTTTTTTACTCTAGACATATAGCAGAATACATTTTGGCCAAAATCTATTAAGGGATTTTTTTTATGGGATATGTTTTATAGCAGAAAGTAAAAAATATTGTTTATTTTTCAAAATTGTTCTTTTTTCGTTTATAGCGCAAAAAAATGAAAAATCCAGTGGTGATCAAATACCACGAAAAGAAACTTCTATTTGTGGGGAAATGAAATAAATTTCATTTGAGTATAGCGTTGAATGACTGCAGAATTGTCAGTTAAAGTAACGCAGTGCCCCCTCTTTTCTTCACCTGTGTTTTTTCCTCAGAGGAGTTGGGGAGTGAATAAATCATTTGCATTCTAATGCTGTGGAGAAGGACTTGACTGATTAGGAGACTCAATTTCCTCCTTTAAGTGCCTTCTGGGATTGTTTCTATGATGTATTGCATATCTTATTATTAACCCTTATACTGTATATCTAATCTGAATTCTGCAGACTTTTGTCTCCCTGTATTAGATATGTGCATTATTTCAACAAATATTACCTGTTAAAAAAAAACAAAAACAGATAACCTGTAAAAAAAAAAAGAAACGCAGTGCCAAAAAGCAAAAACATGACCCTGTCTTAAAGGGGGGTAAATCTTCCACGAGGTCAAGTGGTTAAATCAAGCCAATAAATCTAGTTGCAGTAAAATTATTATTATTATTATTTTTTTGTATAGCGCATGTTATAAAAGCAAGTATACTACATTTATTATAATACATAAAATGTTCCAAACACTATTACAGGTATTTTTTACAGCAGCTTTTAAAGCCAAACTCCGAGGAACATAAAATTGCTCCCTGCATTGCATCAGTTAAAGGTCTGCTTAGGTTTAGGGGACGGCAAAAGTCACTTTTTTTTCCACTCCCTTAGGCCAACCATAGATGGTTCGAATCTCGGGTTGGTTCAGCAAGAACCGGCCAAGATCTGAACCATGTATGGGCAGGCTGAATGTACTCAAATTGATTGATCGATCAACTTGGGTAAAACCAGCCTACCTGATTTTGCATGCGGTTATCACTAGCCCGACAATCGCTACCCGTGGTTGCAAGAAAGAAAACCCGCTCCATGTATGGTTGGCCTTAGGCTCCTCCAGCTTGTAAGACCAGTCTCTGCAGTCTCTTCTCCTCTATGCTCCAGCAGTCGCAGGTCTTCTGATTTCCAATGAAGGGCCAATGGCCCTGTATGGGATGTGAGGACCCTGAGCATAGGACATGGTCTATGCATATGAATATGAAATCTACGTTGTACCAAACGTGTGTAAGCTGTATAAAAGAAGACACTGTGTAACTTTTCAGATAAGGAAACAGTGATGGAGGAGTCAGTGAAGTGAGGGGGAGAAGCTGGAAAAAAAAATCCTGAAGACTGTGACAAAGGGGTTGATTTATAAAAAGGCAAATAGGTTGTTCACATTATAAGGGAAGTTGCACATTGCAAGGGAATTTGCCCCAGAGCTTAGTGCATGAAGTGAAGTTTCCCTTTTCCAAAAGAATACCCAATCATGTCACATGGAAAATAAAAAACAGCATTATTTCCTGCACCTGATTGGATGACAAAAGTCAGTAGAGCTTCACCTCATTCACTAAGTTCTAGGGGAAAATTCCTTGCAAGGTGCAACTTCCTTTGCAAAGTGAACAGCCATTTAGCCTAGAGTAGATCAACCCAAAACCTTAAAAAGTGGTTCTAAGGACAATTTTTTTTTCCCTTAATGCATTCTCTACATTAAATTGACTGTAAAGGTAATTTTTTTTTTAAAATAACAGACATGTGTTTATACTTACCTGCTCCGTGTAACGGAATTGCACAGAGTGGCCATGAACCTCCTCCTTTTGGGACCTCCACCAGTGCTCCTGGCCACTTCCCTCTGTCCAGTGCCCCCCCATGGGAAGCCGCTTTCCATGGGGGCACTCGTACGTGCTCACAATTGAGCCACCCTGCTGCGTCCATTGACACAGACAGCCCCGTCCCCCTGCTCCCTCATCATTGGCTTTGATTGACAGCACTGGGAGCCAATGGCTCTCGGTGCCCTAGCAAAGCCAGCGAGACCCGGAACCGGAAGTGAGGGGAGAGAAGAGCTGCAGACGCGCATGGTGCTGGATCGGATGAGGGCTCAGGTAAGTAAAAAGGGAGGTGAGGGCGGATGCTGACACCTAAACATTTTTTACCTTAATGCAAGGAATGCATTAAGGTAAAAAAATGTTTGGGTTTTACAACCACTTTATGGTAAAAAATGTCCATGACCAGGATTCCCTCCCCTGCCCCCTTTATACTTACCTGAGCCAGATCTCGATCCAGTTTTGTGCCTGAGAGCAGCAACTTTTTCCAGAGCAGATTCATAGCAGCGGGAGCCATTGGCTCCTGCTGCTGTCAATCAAAGCCTGGGAAGAGGGAGTGGGGGGCGGGGCAGAGCCCTGCTGTCTGTGTCTATAGACGCAGGCAGTGCGGCTCGGAGTTGAGCCCGCACGAGTGCCCCAATAGTGGCCGACCTCCTATGGGGCACTCACTGAAGAGGAGGAGCCAATAGTGCTGGTGGAGGACCCCAGAAGAGGAGGTCCAAGGCTGCTCTGTGCAAAACCATTACACAGAGCAGGTGAGTATAACATGTTTATTATTTAAAAAAAAATAGGGCTTAGAATCACTTTAGGTGGCCAAGAGGAGAAAGACATGTGCTGAGTAGAGGTTGCTCTTGGCTCAGAATTTAAAAGTTCGCAGAGAAATGTCACAAATGTGATGAAGTTGATCCTGAACCCCAGAATAATTTTTTATGCATTACAACAGACCTTTGTTCCTTTAAGATTAGTTTTTCAGGAGGATCTGAATGAAAGCTCAGTGTTAGTCTAGATCGGAGGATGTAAACAGATATTCATAATTTTCCATTTTTTCTAACCTAAATAGATGGACCTGATGTAGAAAAATGTAAAAAGATGCCCATAGATCTAACATGGGTTTGTTACAAGATGCAAGAAAAACAAATCTATTGGCAGATTCCCTGCTGATTGGAATGGCTGCTGCCCATGTGAAATGTCCCCTTACTACCTGTCCCATGTAGAGCCAGCCACCAATCTCTCCAATGGGGACACAGGCAGCAATAGACAATGTACAGAAGCTGTAACCTTTTCTAATCTAATGGGTAAAATTCTTCTTTAAAGCCCAACTCTGGGAAGAAAAAAAATGATCCCCTGCAATGTGGCTCTGCCCCCCACTACAAGGATTAATTGCTTGTTTTGTCCAAGGAAGGGGGGGGAGACATTTTTATTCACCTGATCCTCCACCCCCCTGGCAGACAATGCTCCCCCATTATCCAGCGGTGGTTTCTCCCGTGGCGTCCTCACATCCAGAGCAGGACTGTGGAACTGATGACGTCAGGACCCTAGACCACTGGAGTGTGGGGGTGCAGGAGCTGCAGGGACCTATTTAGCTGTGGGAAGGAGCGGAGGATCGGGTAAGTATATTTCCTTTTATTGTTCCCCTCGACCAGTGGTCTCTAAACTGCAGCCCTGGGGCCAGATGCAGCCCTTTGCTTGCTTTTATCCGGCCCTTGGGGCACTATTTTATCCACTGATGTCAACAATGGGGCACAATTCCTCACAATGACACCAGTGACACCAACAATGGAACACCATTCCTCCCACTGACACAAAAGAAGGGGCTATGGTTATTCCCACTAACATCAGGACCTTTTTGACTACCAATGGCCACAGTCCAGCCCCCCTAAAGTCTAAAGGACAATAAACTGGCCTTTTGTTTAGAAAGTTTAGAGACCCCTGCCCTAAATCAAAACAAGTAATTAACCCTCACAGTGCAGGCACAGCCCCACTGCAAAGGATATTTTTTTTTTCTTGAAATTCGGCTTTAACCACGTAGCCTCCCTGGCGGTATTCCCGAGTGTGGCTCGGGGTTAAAATTCAGTACCATTAGCGGTAACCCCGAGCCACACTCGGGATCGCATTGCAGGATCCTGGGGCGGCGTTACTTACCTTGTCCCCGGGATCCTGCGATGTCCCCCGCAGTGTCCGAGGGCTCCGTCCTCCTCCGAAGCCTCTCCGTGCCAGGCTCCGTTCCCTGCGAGCGACGCACGGGGGCGGAGCCTGGCGGCAAATTCAAAAAAATGTCAAAATCATAACACATACAGTACTGTAATCTTACAGATTACAGTACTGTATGAAATCATTTCACATCCCTTTTGTCCCCAGTGCTCTGGCCCATGCCCTGCATGCAGTTTTATGTGATATATACTGTTCTTTCTGCCTGGAAACTGGAGATTGTCCATAGCAACCAAAAAGTGTCCCTTTACGTCAAAAGTGGCTTTAGACCAGCTAGAAAACAGCAATAGTAAATTAGAACACTTGCAGAATTGAGCGATAGTGAATTGTGGGGAAATTTATTTTATTACTATTTTTTTTAATTTTTTTTTATTATTTATTTTTATTTATTATATTATAATTTATGTTTTTGTGTTTCAAACTTTATCATACCCGGGATATCTACTAGACTCTTGTTTGGACAGATTTAAGTGTGTTATTGTTAAGATTTACAGACCTACAATATAAAACGCCAAATTTCCATGCAAAATAATTGTACCGCTTTCAGCACCTAAAATCCGAAATAATCATACCGCCAGGGAGGTTAAGGACCAGCCGCTGCAATTGTACTGAGGCAGGTTGGCTCTCCGGTGCAAATCGCCGTACCTGTACGGCGGGCCGTGCAGGCGCAGTTGTGGAGCGTGCCTGTGGGTCGATGTCCGCTGGCGACCCGCGATCGCCTAGTACTGAGGCAGAATGGGGATCGATCTGCCTTTGTAAACAAGGCAGATCCCCATTTTGACAGATGACATGACAGAGATCTACTGTTCCCAGTGATCGGGAACAGTGATCTCTGTCATGTCCCAGGCAGCCCATCCCCCCTACAGTTAGAACACACCTAGGGAACACAGTTAACCCCTTTATCACCCCCTAGCGTAAACCCCTTCCCTGCCAGTGTCATTTTTACATTGATCAGTGCATTTTTATAGCACTGATCAATGTAACAATGTCACTGTCCTCAAAAAGTGTCATTTGGGGTCAGATTTGTCCACCGCAATGTTGCAGTCCCGCTACAAATCGCAGATCGCCGCCATTACCAGTAAAAACAATAAAAAACTAGAAAAGGTACAATTTCTGGGGAAATTGTGAAAGTGTTCTTGCCTCTACAACTGGAGTGGGCGGAGTAACTGGGTGGGGTGGAGTGGCTTGAGTAAAAGTGTTAAAAAGCTTAATATTTTAAAAAGTATAAATAGTAGTAAAAAAGTTCCATCATTCGCTGAAAGAGCTGAACATTTTTTTCAAAAGTAATTTTTTTTTTCAAAAATGAATTTTTTTTAATCAAAAATGATTTTTTTTTCTTCAAAAATGATTTTTTTTTTCAAAAGTAATTTTTTTTTTCAAAGGTAATTTTTTTTTTCAAAAATGAATTTTTTTATTTCAAAAATAATTTTTTTTTCGAAATTATTATTTTTTTTAAAGTAATTTTTTTTTCAAAAATAATTTTTTTTTTTCAAAAATATTTTTTTTTTTCAAATATATTTTTTTTTCAAAAATTTTTTTTTTAAAAGAAATTTTTTTTTCAAAAATATTTTTTTTTTCAAAAATAATTTTTTTTTTCAAAAATATTTTTTTTTTCAAAAATATATATTTTTTTTTTTCAAAAATGATTTTTTTTTTTTTCAAAAATTATTTTTTTACTTTTTTCAAAAATTTTTTTTTTTTTTCAAAAATATATTTTTTTTTACATGGGGCGGTCATAATGTTTTGGCTGATCATGGGGTGGTCATAATGTTTTGGCTGATCATGGGGTTGTCAGCTTTTGTCACTTCCCACTCTAGTTTTGAACATTTCGCCATTCATTCCTATGGGACCAATTTCGCCGCAAAAACGTCATTTCGTGGACCATTCGGCAAAACATTCCACAAAGTAATAACACACCAATCGGGAACAATCCGCTCGTTTCGGTATATTATTTGTCTCTGTAGTGTGAAAACTGTGGGAGGAGTCTACAAGCATTATCAAGTCTAGCAGATGAAGTCACATGCATTTGGAGTGTCTCAGCATCTTGTGTTTACAACCACTGTTTCCTAGCAACGCTCATGCCCTGTTTATGCTTCCCAAATACTGCTTCATCAAAACTGCCCCATCAGAATTGCCCTATCAAAACTGCCCCATCATATTCCTCTATTATAAATCAGTACATGGTGTGTCTGTCCCCTCCCCCGGGCTCTGTAATCAGCTGAGATGCTCCAGCCACCTTCCCCCCTGTGTATAACAGAAGCTTTGGTAACCATGGCAACAAAACAAACACTAACAGTACACTCTGATTAATGGCTAAAATTTCCTGAAATGACCTCTAAACAAATGGCCGTATTTTAAAAACTATACATCCTACAGCGAAGATCTTTATATTGTGAGAATCACAAGACCCAGACCTAGATTTTGATGTATAGTATGTCTCTGAAATATTAAAAATGAAGGCACAGTCGCAGTTTAGAAATTGCCCTTCAAATTTGGAGGGGGCTAGAGTGTAGTTTCAATGAATGTCAATGGACGGCGTTAGTTGCAAACAAATGGTCATATTGTGAAAACTATCAGGACTATGGCTTAGCCGTGGACATGTTTAGTGGCAGCAGGGATAGCTGAACGTTTTGATATAAGATTTGTGTAGGTGGGCTTGAAAATGAGGGAGTGGCGGCAGTTTAGAAATCATGTTCTGATTTTCCAGCTTTTGTCATCTCCCACTCTAGTTTCCCCATTCATTCCTATGGGACCAATTTCGCCGCAAAAACGATGATATTTCGTGAACCATTCGGCGAAACGTTCCACAAAGTAATAGCACACCATTCGGGAACAATCCGCACGTTTCGGTATATTACTTGTCTATGTAGTGTAAAAACTGTGGGAGGAGTTAGGGTGGTAAATTTGGCTATAATAATAAGAATAATATATATGTGAGATAACAGTAAGTGGTCTTGCTATGCAAGAACACTTAACTAGAAAAGGTACAATTTCTGGGGAAATTGTGAAAGTGTTCTTGCCTCTACAACTGGAGTGGGCGGAGTAACTGGGTGGGGTGGAGTGGCTTGAGTAACTGTGAAAAGTGTTAAAAAGCTTAATATTTTAAAAAGTATAAATAGTAGTAAAAAAGTTCCATCATTCGCTGAAAGAGCTGAACATTTTTTTCAAAAGTAATTTTTTTTTCCAAAAATGAATTTTTTTTAATCAAAAATGATTTTTTTTTCTTCAAAAATGATTTTTTTTTCTTCAAAAATGATTTTTTTTTTTCAAAAGTAATTTTTTTTTTCAAAGGTAATTTTTTTTTTCAAAAATGAATTTTTTTATTTCAAAAATAATTTTTTTTTTCAAATATATTTTTTTTTCAAAAATAATTTTTTTTTTAAAAGAAATTTTTTTTTCAAAAATATTTTTTTTTTTCAAAAATATTTTTTTTTTTTCAAAAATAATTTTTTTTTTTCAAAAATATTTTTTTTTTCAAAAATATATTTTTTTTTTTCAAAAATGATTTTTTTTTTTCAAAAATGATTTTTTTTTTCAAAAATTATTTTTTTACTTTTTTCAAAAATTTTTTTTTTTTTTCAAAAATATTTTTTTTTTTACATGGGGCGGTCATAATGTTTTGGCTGATCATGGGGTGGTCATAATGTTTTGGCTGATCATGGGGTTGTCAGCTTTTGTCACTTCCCACTCTAGTTTTGAACATTTCGCCATTCATTCCTATGGGACCAATTTCGCCGCAAAAACGTCATTTCGTGGACCATTCGGCAAAACATTCCACAAAGTAATAACACACCAATCGGGAACAATCCGCTCGTTTCGGTATATTATTTGTCTCTGTAGTGTGAAAACTGTGGGAGAAGTCTACAAGCATTATCAAGTCTAGCAGATGAAGTCACATGCATTTGGAGTGTCTCAGCATCTTGTGTTTACAACCACTGTTTCCTAGCAACGCTCATGCCCTGTTTATGCTTCCCAAATACTGCTTCATCAAAACTGCCCCATCAGAATTACCCCATCAAAACTGCCCCATCATATTCCTCTATTATAAATCAGTACATGGTGTGTCTGTCCCCTCCCCCGGGCTCTGTAATCAGCTGAGATGCTCCAGCCACCTTCCCCCCTGTGTATAACAGAAGCTTTGGTAACCATGGCAACAAAACAAACACTAACAGTACACTCTGATTAATGGCTAAAATTTCCTGAAATGTCCTCTAAACAAATGGCCGTATTTTAAAAACTATACATCCTACAGCGAAGATCTTTATATTGTGAGAATCACAAGACCCAGACCTAGATTTTGATGTATAGTATGTCTCTGAAATATTAAAAATGAAGGCACGGTCGCAGTTTAGAAATTGCCCTTCAAATTTGGAGGGGGCTAGAGTGTAGTTTCAATGAATGTCAATGGACGGCGTGAGTTGCAAACAAATGGTCATATTGTGAAAACTATCAGGACTATGGCTTAGCCGTGGACATGTTTAGTGGCAGCAGGGATAGCTGAACGTTTTGATATAAGATTTGTGTAGGTGGGCTTGAAAATGAGGGAGTGGCGGCAGTTTAGAAATCATGTTCTGATTTTCCAGCTTTTGTCATCTCCCACTCTAGTTTCCCCATTCATTCCTATGGGACCAATTTCGCCGCAAAAACGACGATATTTCGTGAACCATTCGGCGAAACGTTCCACAAAGTAATAGCACACCATTCGGGAACAATCCGCACGTTTCGGTATATTACTTGTCTATGTAGTGTAAAAACTGTGGGAGGAGTTAGGGTGGTAAATTTGGCTATAATAATAAGAATAATATATATGTGAGATAACAGTAAGTGGTCTTGCTATGCAAGAACACTTAATTATAAAAGTCCCTAAATCTATCCCATAGTTTGTAGGCGCAATAACTTTTGCACAAACCATTCAATATACGCCTATTCCAATTTTTTTTACCAAAAATATGTAGAAGAATATATATCGACCTAAACTGATGAATAAATTCGTTTTTTTATATATTTTTTTGGCTATGTATTATAGCAAAAAGTAGAAAAAATTGTTTTTATTTTTTTTAAATTGTCACTTTTTTTTTGTTTATAGCACAAAAAATAAAAACCGCAGAGGTGATCAAATACCACCAAAAGAAAGCTCTATTTGTGGGAAAGTAAGGACGTAAATTTTGTTTGGGTACAGCGTGGCACGACCGTGCAATTGTCAGTTAAAACAATGCAGTGCCATACCGCAAAAAATGGCCTGGTCATTAACGTGGTAAATTCTTCCGGTCCCTAAGTGGTTAAAGCTAAGCTTTAGTGAACGGATATGTAGTCTGCTATTGCTGACCTCTCCTTCAGAAAATGTTAGTTGCCTGGCTGTCATGGTCCAATGACTTCAGTATTTTTGGTCAGTGATCTGAGAAAAGTATGCAGATAATCAATTCTGACTTCACTCTACTTCACACTACTTTTTAAATTGCACGTTTGTTCCAGGTCAGTGAGTCAGATGCCAGTGGTCAGTGAGTCTTTCAATACAGATTTTATGTATCTATTACTAGCAGGTGCATATATACAGCATTATTATATTAAATCATAAGTGCCGTTGCTGCAGCGCCTGGACCCCGAATGAAAAGACCCTTGAAAGCCATAGATAAAATGCTTTATGACACTGGCATAGCTAGAGAGGTAGCCACCACCACTAGGCTAATGACCTCGGAGGTAACACCTTTGACTTAGTTTTAAAATGTTTGCACCTTTCTTACTTATTGCTCAAAGGAGCTAGCTTTAAAATGTGTTTATTAGACAAAAAAAAAAAGATTTTCACATTTATAATTTTATTACATTGAGTTGATTTTTTTAATGCCATCATTTTCACTGCTGATGAGATTAACTTGTGCTTTATTGGGGATGATTTTCACTGTCTGTAAATTTAAAGCAAATCTATGATCACAGCATACACTTTCATTTTATATCATCAGCATTGTAATAGCAATACAAAACAAGAGTGATTATTGGCAAACCAATATAGGCTTACTTAAAAAATCTCCTTTCTTGTTGTGAGTGCTGCCTGTCTGCTGGCCATCTCTTTCCACAACTCCCTGAATTCTAAGCATGCTTTGCAGCTTCTCCTCTGCTGTTTACTTTCAATTTCTAAGGACTACATATCCCATGGTACCTTGCTGCCTACAAGCAGTGATTCCTGTGTGCTCTCTTCACCTCTTAGCACCTCTGTAGTTCAGAATGCAGGCTCTGTGAATTCTTGGATACAACAGTGCTTACTCATAGGGCATAGTGAATACATGTCACAGAATTCACAAAGGTAAATGTGTTGAGATCTTCCCTAAGGCTCGGTTCACACATGGGCGGCACGACTTGCAGGTCGCCTCAGCGAGGCGACCTGCAAACGACTGCCGGGGCGACTTGCGAGACGACTTCTGCATAGAAGTCTATGCAAGTCGCCCCAAGTCGCCCCCAAAGTAATACAGGAACCTTTTTCTAAGTCGGAGCGACTTGCGTCGCTCCGATTAGAACGGTTCCATAGCACAGAACGGGAGGCGACTTGTCAGGCGACTAGGTCGCCTGACAAGTCGCCCCAGTGTGAACCGAGCCTTAGTGTACAAATGTCAAGAGTGTTCAAATTAATAGGAGTAGCCTGGAGATAATTTAAATACAATGTGAAAATCTTTATATCATTTTAAATTCTGATGACAGATACACTTTAACCTTTACAAATTCATAAAAACAAATCTCTTGCAAGGGAATGAAAAAAACAACAAAGAATGAACATGATTGTTTGTGAATGTTTGAAGTGAACACAGGCTCACATAGCCAAGAATGACTACATTAGTAAAGTGTATAAAGATTTTTATGTGTACCCTAGGCTTCACTTAGGAGGGAATACTACAGGTATAATTTTCAAATGTTGCATTGGATTCCAGGGATACATCTATATCTTTGTACCACTATCTTCTTTTAGTGCGTGTAACTGCTTTTTAATGGCTGTATTTCGACACGTAGCCAACATAGTTTGATTTAAAATATTCAATTTTTTTCCTTTTAGCTACGTACACATTGGAGAGAACAAGAGAAAGACGGTAGACCCTCTGAGTCAGGTATAATTTTTTCCTGCAATTAACTTTTGACCAGTATTTATGTAATATCAACTTACAAAAAAAAGGGCAAAGGCAAATAGTCACTTTGCAATTTGCAGTTTTCAAAAGAACTTACCCTTAGCTTAGCGAATGAGGTAAAACTCTGCTGACTTCCACCATCCAATTATGTCCAAGCAAAAATTCTTTTTTTTTTCCTTGCACTTGATTGAATATTCTTTGGAAAATTTTTTACCACATTCACCACAGCTATGGTAAATGTAATTTGCAAAGTGCAATTTCCCATGCAAAGGAAACAGCCTATGTGGCTTTAGTAAATCAACCTCATTGACCCAAGCACAACAGATTTGTTGCCAGTTTAAATAAAAATAAAAATAAAAAAATAACAAAGTTGTCAATTTGTTAATTTAAAATTCCAGTTTAGTGATTCTACAAAGTGAAACCTGATTGGCTGTTTTTGGCTACAACTCTAATTTTGTACTTCTTTCTTTCTCTGTTTTATGAATTAACCCTATCATGATTGTTATGTGCATTGCTTTGCCTAATTAAGCCAGATCATTCTTCGTAGTACAAATTAGCCAGTTCTGCAACGGTATAGTAGAACTTTCATTTTAGTAGTCAGTAACCTACTTTATTTCAATGTATGTGCTAACTCTATGTATTCCCTTCATATTACAGGTGAACTTGATTCACTTCCTAAATTTACTTTGTTACCGAGAAACACACATACACATTGCAGAAAGTAATACAATCCTTTTGTTGTGTATGTCTTTAGGGTATAGTTACAGCATTCCGTTGATACCAGGACAATTGTTTTGTTTACTATGTAGAACTATTGTCACAGCAGCAAGCTGTTCATCTCATGATCATACCAGTCATTTTTAGGTTGACTAAGTAATGTGTTTCAAAATTGACTAAGCATTGTGATTCTACAGCAATTTATCAACTTCATTGCAATGAATTGTGATATCTTAGGTTTTAGTCTTGACAGCTTGGCACTAGTATTTCTCTCATTGGGGTTTAAGGCTGGGTTCACACTGGTGCGACACGACAGCCGTCCTACTTTGGATCCGACTTTGCCCTGCGACATGAAGCCGGCATGTGTCCGACTTTCAATGAACGGGGATCCGACTTGGATCCCCGCCAATGCCGGCACTGTGTTTGGTATGAATCTTTAGGGGGGAACTCCGCGCCAAATTTTAAATAAAAAACCGGCATGGGTTCCCCCTCCAGAGGCATACCAGGCCCTTGGGTCTGGTATGGACCTTGAGGGGAACCCCCTACGCCGAAAAAACGGCGTGGGGGGGTCGCCCCCAATCCATACCAGACCCTTATCCGAGCACGCAGCCCGGCCGGACAGGAATGGGGGTGGGGACGAGCGAGCGCCCCCCCCCCCTCCTGAACCGTACCAGGCCGCATGCCCTCAACATGGGGGGTTGTTGCCTTGGGGGAGGGGGGCGCGCTGCGGCCCCCCCACCCCAAAGCACCTTGTCCCCATGTTGATGAGGACAAGGGCCTCTTCCCGACAACCCTGGCCGTTGGTTGTCGGGGTCTGCGGGCGGGGGGCTTATCGGAATCCGGGAGCCCCCTTTAATAAGGGAGCCCCCAGATCCCGGCCCCCCACCCTATGTGAATGAGTATGGGGTACAGCGTACCCCTACCCATTCACCTAGGAAAAAAGTGTCAATTTAAAAAAAAACACTACACAGATTTTTAAAGCATTTTATTAGACAGCTCCGGGGGTCTTCTTCCGACTTCGGGGGTCTCTCCGGTTCTTCTCCACGCTCTCCGGATCTTCTGCCGGGCTCCTCCGCTCTCTTCTGCTCTTTTGCCGCTCTTTTGCTAAAGCGGAGGAGCCTGGTCTTCAATCTTCTGCCTTCTGCCTTCTGCCCTCTTCTCCTGATGTTGACACGACGCTCTCTGGGGCTAGAATGCTCTCTGTGCGCTCTGCTCTGACTTATATAGGCGGTGACCCCGCCCCCTTATGCCGTCACAGTCCCTGGGCATGCTGGGACTGTGACGTTTTAGGGGGCGTGGTCATCACCCGATGACCACGCCCCCTTATGCCGTCATAGTCCCAGCATGCGCAGGGACTGTGACGGCATAAGGGGGCGGGGTCACCGCCTATATAAGTCAGAGCAGAGCGCACAGAGAGCATTCTAGCCCCAGAGAGCGTCGTGTCAACATCAGGAGAAGAGGGCAGAAGGCAGAAGGCAGAAGATTGAAGACCAGGCTCCTCCGCTTTAGCAAAAGAGCGGCAAAAGAGCAGAAGAGAGCGGAGGAGCCCGGCAGAAGATCCGGAGAGCGTGGAGAAGAACCGGAGAGACCCCCGAAGTCGGAAGAAGACCCCCGGAGCTGTCTAATAAAATGCTTTAAAAATCTGTGTAGTGTTTTTTTTTAAATTGACACTTTTTTCCTAGGTGAATGGGTAGGGGTACGCTGTACCCCATACTCATTCACATAGGGTGGGGGGCCGGGATCTGGGGGCTCCCTTATTAAAGGGGGCTCCCGGATTCCGATAAGCCCCCCGCCCGCAGACCCCGACAACCAACGGCCAGGGTTGTCGGGAAGAGGCCCTTGTCCTCATCAACATGGGGACAAGGTGCTTTGGGGTGGGGGGGCCGCAGCGCGCCCCCCTCCCCCAAGGCAACAACCCCCCATGTTGAGGGCATGCGGCCTGGTACGGTTCAGGAGGGGGGGGGGGGCGCTTGCTCGTCCCCACCCCCATTCCTGTCCGGCCGGGCTGCGTGCTCGGATAAGGGTCTGGTATGGATTGGGGGCGACCCCCCATGCCGCTTTTTCGGCGTAGGGGGTTCCCCTCAAGTTCCATACCAGACCCAAGGGCCTGGTATGCTCTTGGAGGGGGAACCCATGCCGAATTTTTATCTAAAATTTGGCGCGGAGTTCCCCCTCAAGATGATCTGAGCACAAGTCGCGTGCCGAAGTCGGATCATGCGAGACGGCAATCCAACTTTGATCCGACTTCAATGATAGTCAATAGGCTGAAGTAGGATCAAAGTCGGACCAAAGTAGTACAGGGAGCATTTCTAAAGTCGGAACGACTTGTGTCAGACCAGTTAGGACGGCTCCCATAGGGAAACATTAAATTTCACACGTCATGCGACATGAGCTCCCAATGTCGGAGCGTTTGTCGGACCAGTGTGAACCCAGCCTTAAGTTCCACTACACACCACTCACCCAAAAAGTGTCCCTAACGCTGGTAACTACCTAAAACTTATCCTAACCGCTTTTTGAACACTTAACCAAACCCTTAAAAAACTTCACTCATAAAATACTCAACCATTAACCTAAACGTAACCCTTTAACCTTCAACACTTACACTGACCCTAAAGACTCGTACACACTACTAGTTTTTTGGGTTGAACAAGAAAAAAACTGACAGCTCAGGTCGGAGCCATTGTACTAACAATCCAATGTTAGTACAGCAATCTCCCCTGCTCTGCTATTGTGTTCTGACAGGAGGACAGCCCTCCCCCACCACCAGAACACTTCGGTCAGCACTCTCAGCCATTGGATCAGAATGCTGATTGGGAGCCAGTCGGCAGACCTTTTTTGGTCATGACCCTTGGACAGAGGCCGGCTTCTGTCAGACTGGCTCCGTAAATATGGGAGAATGTCGACCGGTTCCTTTTGGACTGACCGATGCCATCTGACATTCGGCTTGTGTGTACTAGACTTAACCCTTAAATTTCACCAACAATTAACCCACCCCTAAAGTCACCTCTAAACTCTTAACCCTCCCACACTTAACCTCTGAATCCTATGGGGTCAATTCACTAAGCTTTACCACATGTGGTAAGGGTATTATGTTACTCATTTGCCTAAATTATCGCATGTGGTAAATAAAGTCCAATTCATGAAAAAAACTAATAACATTTTGCGTTAAACAATGAAAAAAAAAAAACTGTTGGTAAATAGCACAAGAAATCGTGCGGTAATCTGTTAAGTCCAATTCACAAATGAAACAGGAACCTAAAAAAGGTGCGATAGTTTACACCATCCTTTTGGTGGCGGTAACCAGTGCGGTACCTGAAAGAGGGGCCTATTCAAACCCTCAGAAAGGGGCATTCCACCCACTGAGAGCCTAATTCAACCCACAGAAGACCCACAGAAAGGGGCCTAATTCCACCCATAGAACACCCACAGGAAGGGGTACTATTCCACCCACAGAAAGGGGTCTAATTCCACCCACAGGGGACATAACGATAATAAGAAAAATAACAAACACGTTAAACGTATTACCTTACACAACCCTTAACCATCGACACGTGCGATAAATTACTGCATGAGAAAATGGGGTAGTTGCTGAAAAATCGAAAAAATACCGCATTCGTTATTTAACGCTAAATTCTTAGTGAACAGAACTTTCACAGCTAATTTACCGATTGCGTTAATTTACCGCATTTTATTTGCCATTGTATAACTCTTAGCGAACTTTTTTTTTTTGTCTAGAGTAAATATGCGTGGAAAAGAAAAAGAGGAGAAGAAAAAAAAAAATAAAAGAAAAAAAAGGGGGAGGGGAGAAGGAAAGTGGGGGAAGGGTAGAGCAAGCTATGCATGAGGGGGTTGAAGCACTTTTTTAAAGATAAATAGTGCATTATATATATATATATATATATATATATATATATATATATATATATATATATATATATATATATATATATATATATATACAGTGGGGACATAAAGTATTCAGACCCCCTTAAATTTTTCACTCTTTGTTATATTGCAGCCATTTGCTAAAATCATTTAAGTTAGTTTTTTCCCTCATTAATGTACACACAGCACCCCATATTGACAGAAAAACACAGAATTGTTGACATTTTTGCAGATTTATTAAAAAAAGAAAAACTGAAATATCACATGGTCCTAAGTATTCAGACCCTTTGCTCAGTATTTAGTAGAAGCACCCTTTTGATCTAATACAGCCATGAGTCTTTTTGGGAAAGATGCAACAACTTTTTCACACCTGGATTTGGGGATCCTCTGCCATTTCTCCTTGCAGATCCTCTCCAGTTCTGTCAGGTTGGATGGTAAACGTTGGTGGACAGCCATTTTTAGGTCTCTCCAGAAATGCACAATTGGGTTTAAGTCAGGGCTATGGCTGGGCCATTCAAGAACAGTCACGGAGTTGTTGTGAAGCCACTCCTTCGTTATTTTAGCTGTGTGCTTAGGGTCATTGTCTTGTTGGAAGGTAAACCTTCGGCCCAATCTGAGGTCCTGAGCACTCTGGAGAAGATTTTCGTCCAGGATATCCCTGTACTTGGCCGCATTCATCTTTCCCTCGATTGCAACCAGTCGTCCTGTCCCTGCAGCTGAAAAACACCCCCACAGCATGATGCTGCCACCACCATGCTTCACTGTTGGGACTGTATTGGACAAGTGATGAGCAGTGCCTGGTTTTCTCCACACATACCGCTTAGAATTAAGGCCAAAAAGTTCTATCTTGGTCTCATCAGACCAAAGAATCCTATTTCTCACCATCTTGGAGTCCTTCAGGTGTTTTTTTAGCAAACTCCATGCGGGCTTTCATGTGTCTTGCACTGAGGAGAGACTTTCTACAACTTTCTCCCATCTCCCAACTGCATCTCTGGAGCTCAGCCACAGTGATCTTTGGGTTCTTCTTTACCTCTCTCACCAAGGCTCTTCTCCCCCGATAGCTCAGTTTTGCCGGACGGCCAGTTCTAGGAAGGGTTCTGGTCATCCCAAACGTCTTCCATTTAAGGATTATGGTGGCCACTGTGCTCTTAGGAACCTTAAGTGCAGCAGAAATGTTTTTGTAACCTTGGCCAAATCTGTGCCTTGCCACAATTCGGTCTCTGAGCTCTTCAGGCAGTTCATTTGACCTCATGATTCTCATTTGCTCTGACATGCACTGTGAGCTGTAAGGTCTTATATAGACAGGTGTGTGGCTTTCCTAATCAAGTCCGATCAGTATAATCAAACACAGCTGGACTCAAATGAAGGTGTAGAACCATCTCAAGGATGATCAGAAGAAATGGACAGCACCTGAGTTAAATATATGAGTGTCACAGCAAAGGGTCTGAATACTCAGGACTATGTGATATTTCAGTTTTTCTTTTTTAATAAATCTGCAAAAATGTCAACAATTCTGTGTTTTTCTGTCAATATGGGGTGCTGTGTGTACATTCATGAGGAAAAAAAATGAACTTAAATGATTTTAGCAAATGACTATAATATAACAAAGAGTAAAAAATTTAAGGGGGTCTGAATACTTTCCGTTTCCACTGTATATCAGACCAAAATGAGGGACAAATAAGGAGGAAAGAGGGACAGAGGGACTTTGTTTCAAATCAGGGACTGCCCCTAATTTGGAGGGGATAGCTGGGAGCTATGATTAAAATAAACCACCAACACCTGACCTTAAAGTATAACTAAAGGCAAAACTTTTTTTTTTTTTTTTTTTTTTTTTTTTTAGATTTGGATAGAATAGAGAGGAAATAGAACCCCTGTTAGTTTACATTGCTGTCTGTGCCTCTGTTAGGAAGATTCACCCTCTCTATTTGTCCTATTTGTCCCATTGTCATCGAAAGTAAAAGAAAATCCCAAATTTTGGGTTGTCCCCAGAAAAGTAAAAAAGGGGAAATCTTCCAATGGGGACACTGGTTCTAGTGACCTGGGGGTCCCCAAAGGATTCCCTTAATTTGCAGGGATTTCCTCTCTCTTCCTGTTTGGCTATGGGACAGGGAGTGAAGGAAAATCTCCACAATGGGACACAGATGGCGGAAAAGAAAAAACTGACAGGGGTTATATAAACCTTCCTTGATAAAAAAAGTTTTGCCTATAATTCTACTTTAACACTAAACTAACCTAACCACTTAACTAATCCTAAAACTAAAGTAATCACTCTGTCACTAAGTTACCATATGCTGCACTGCTAGCTGCTCCATTGAATCTTCATAGGTTTTGCACTAAAAGTTTTCTGCACTAAGAACTACTGGTCGTTCTATGAAACCATAAGGCTACATTGCCGGGTTCCCTTACCCGCAATGGCGGTGGCAGCATCCGACAGCTGATGGAAACATCAGCTGCGGTGCCAACATCGCTGGTCTCCAGGACAGGTAGGTGTCCTATTATTAAAAGTCAGCAGCAGCTGAGTATGTGTAGCTGCTGACTTTTAATTTTTGCAGGGATGGGCAGACCTCCACTTTAATAAGCAAATGTGCTGGCACTACTTATCAATGAGAATTGAAAGCTCATCTGGCATATGTACATGACTGGTAGTCACATAACAAATATAAAGATTTTAACAAATCATAACGACTGGTTTGCTTCCTTTATTGCTTATTTTTATTCATGCTTCTTGAATGCATTTGTTGCTTTTCACATTTGTTCTGTTCACTATAGAGTGAATGGAAATTGATTCTGCAAATAGACACCTGGAGTCCTAAGGAGACAATGACCCATTATTTTACTGGAGAAAGTCCCCTTTTTCAAGTATCTGAATTCAAATAAAGTTTAGTCTTCCATCCATCTATTCTCTTTAGGACAATATGTGAATAGTCTATCCCACAGTCTATTTGCTTCCAGTTGGGTTCTCAAGCATTACTAGACCACCTGGGCTACATGGTCCTACTTGAGTTTTTTTGAGCTACTACTGAGCCTCCTCTGATGTAAAACAATTGATGGTATATTAGGCTATCACACCAAAAAAAAGGGTATTCCCCCATCCTTTATATAGAATAATGAACTAATGACACATGTAGATAAAAACTGCTCAGCTTTGACCAAACCTAAATGATGTCCTTGCCTTAGGTGTAGGCCATTTATGTGTCTTCCAAAGCCTGACTGAGAACTCCCACGGATTGCATTATCCAGTCCTGACTTGCTAGAATGTTGCTACGAGACTCCTAGCCACCATCACATTATCAAACTCTTGCTCTGATTCAAATCACCTCACATGAGCTTTCTCTCCCCTGACACAGTAGCTCTGAGTTCAACATATGAGAGTTTGCTCCTGTGATAGTGGAGGTGAACAGTAACAGATGGGAGTCTCTTAGCAACGCCCTAGCAATAAGTCAGGATGGGATGCGATCTCTGTGAATTTTTCTTTTAATCAAGCTTCAGGAAATACGTAAATGGCCTACACGTATAGATAGCAAGGGCATTTTTCAAATTTGGCCAAAGCTGTACAGTTTGTTTTTATCTACTGGCAACCCTTACCTACATAAAAGTTTTTTTTTTAAAGGTGAATTATGCCTTCTTTTTTTTTATTACAGCTGGTACTTAATTGTTCTGAACATTTTCTAATGCCGCTAATGGAAGCTCATATTCTCTGTCTCATTAAAATTGGTGTTTGCTCCTAAACTCTAGTTTAGCCCTCTTTACTGTTGTCCTGCCATTGGAGGTACCTGACCTATGATCAGTTCTTCTCTAGTCTCTTGTTGTTTTATTAGTTATGTGAACAGATAAATACAGTTTAGACCTGAATGTCTGTTGTGTCTTCTGCATAGACACTAGTTACAACTTGACCATGTGGAATAAACTTGGCATAGCTGGTGAACAAACACAATTGTTTTTGGTACAACAAAATGCAATTGTATCCCCAGAGGTAGCTGTGTACAAAAACCTTTATGGATGTTGTTCAAGGCAAATAGGTCTACCGGGAACAGACTAGTGGCAACAATCACCATTTAAGCTTTGATCTGTCCCCAAGCAAAAAGGTCCTCCATTATTTTACAGACAAGCCTACGTTTAGTTTTTGGCCTGCTCAGTAACAATCTGCCTTCACATGAACGTATATCATGGAAATAATAGCCAGTAGTGTAGTATATTATATAATATGCTACAATAAAATAAAAAACATGGGGATCATTTACTAAATCTAATGATTAAGACTAGGGATACATCATCACAGTAAAATTATCTGTGCATGTAGCAATTGTGATCCCTGAACATATCTAGCAGTTTGAACAATGAAGATTAGTGTATCCAGAGCACTCCTAGTTTGTCAAGCATAGCAAATGTGCAGATAATACTGCTTTTGTACCTTCTGTAAGTAAAAAAAAAAGAAATAAAAAACCAACATGCAATGCTCCCGTATGAAGAAAAGTCAGCATATATAAGCTTTTTATCATTGCAGATTCTATTGCAAGAACCAGCAAATGGAAGCTTATATGACAGCTAGTGCTTGATTTTCTTGGCATGCTCTAAATATGCAGAAAATATGCCTCATTGTATAGCTTGGTGAAGCATTTTACAAATTAGGCTTTTTCTACAGTCTCCTTTAGTCCCCGTTCACACCAGTGCGACTTGTCATACGATTTGACAGGGCAAATTGCATTACAAGCCGCACCCTATTGTCGGCAATGGAACTGTTTAAATCAGTGCGACGCCGACTTTGTGGTGCCGCAATGATTTGAAAAAGTCGTTCCTGCCCTACTTTTGGCAATTTCAGGTGCGACTTGCATTAACAGCTGTGCATGAAGTCGCGCAGATGTCAGCCAAGTCGTACTTGAAGTTGCACTGATATGCGGCTTTGAAATCGTGCGATTTCAAGTGAAGTCACACAATTTCAAAGCTGTATTTCAGTGTGAACCTAGACTTAGGGTATGCTCACACCAGCCGCTTCATTACAGGTGCAGTACGGCCTGGCTGGATCAGGGCAATGCTGATGTACCGTTTTGGCTCATCGCACTGTTCCCTTTTTGTTTTTTAAACAAACATTCTTGAGCTGTCACACAAACATCTCATAAAGTTCAGCTGCCAGCAGCGTGGTGTGAGGCAGTGGATTGCCTTGCACTGTGCTGTGCTGAAAAAGTACTGCACGCAGTACTTTTTTTCACAGCAAACTGCCTACACACCACCACAGATAGGGAGACAAGGTATTTTGCTTAGTCATATGGTGGGACTGCGCTAGAATAGCTGCCCATCACAATCCCAGTGATGTGAATATACCCTAATGATAGCAGATCACACTTGGTGTGGTCTATTTCTACTGTTTATCTACATCAGGGGTCTGCAAACTTTCTAAACAGGGGGCCAGTTTACTGTTCCTCAGACTTTGGAGGGCTGAACTGTGGCGAATGGAAGTTGAAAAGGTCCCGATATCAGTGGGAATAAACAATGCACCATCTTCAGTGTCGGTGGGAGGAATTGTGCCCCATTGTTGTTGTCATTAAGCAGAATTGAGCCCCACCAATGGTGTCATTGGTCCAATTGTTGGTGTCATTAGGAGGAATTGTGCCCCCTTGTTGGTGTCATTGGGCCCAATTGTCGGTGTCATCAGGGGAAATTGTGCCCCATCGATGGTGTCATTGGGTTCAATTGTTAATGTCATTGGGAAGAATTGTACCCCATCATTGTTGTCATTGGGCCCAATTGTTGGTGTTATTACAAGGAATTTGGCAACTTTGTTGGTGTCGGTAGGAGGAGTTGCACCCCATCGTTGGTGTCAGTGGGAGGAATTGTGCCCCATCATTGGTGTCATTTTTCATGATTGCTGGTGTCATTGGGTGGAATTGTGCCCCATCGTTGGTGTAACTGGGAGGAATTGTGTCCCATTGTTGGTGTAATTGGGAGGAATTGTACCCCTTCACTGGTCTCAGTGGGGGAGAATTATGCCCCATTGTCGGTATCAGTGGATGAAATAGTGTCCCAAGGGCCTGATAAAAGCAAACAAAGGGCCACAGTTTGGAGACCACTGATCTACATTTACATAGTTACATAGTAGGTAAGGTTGAATAAAGACAACAGTCCACCCAGTTAAACCTGTGTTGGTGTGTGTCTGTGTAGATAATCATTTCCCATATCCCTATATATTGTGTTCACTAATATGCATGTCCAAGAGTCTTTTAAAACTATCAATACTTCCTGCTGACACCACTTATTGTTAAAGAGTTCCACATCTTTACCACCCTGACAGTGAAAAACCCCCTACACAGCTTAAGGTTTCTCTTCCAGTCTCATCATGTGGCCCAGTGTTTTCTTACATTCCCTGGGACTGAAAAGTTTCATATTTATGCTGGGATCACCATTGAGATATTTGTATATCATTATCCTATCTCCTCTCAAGCATCTCTTCTCCAGGGAGAATAAATTGAGCGCTTGTAGTTTTTCCTCGTTAATTGAGCTCCTCCAGTCCCCATATTAATTTAGTTGCCCTTCTCTGGACTCTCTCCAGCTCAAGCACATCCCTTCTGAGGATCGGTGACCAAAACTGGACAGCATACTAATGCTAACATCCGTTAGAGATAGATCCAAAAGAATGTTTTAATTCAGGCACACCTCGGCTTAGCTCATCTACACCGAAATGTAGGTGCATAGATGTCATCGCAAACCACGTCTTAGAAAATTCTGCATACATACGCTGTAGCTTGTGGATGCCTGTTCCTGTGCTTTGCAGGTGCATAATAAAGCACATCCCCCACGGTTATTACCTCTTGTATCTCTTGACCCTCCCTATTAGATTGTAAGCTCTAACGAGCAGGGCCCTCTACTTTCTATTGTATTTGTACTGCCTACCCTCAAGTTGTAGAGCGCTGTGCAAATTGTTGGCGCTATATAAATCCTGTATAATAATAATAATAAATTCTTTGAATGCCGGTTCACATTAGAAGCGGCACGACTTGCAGGTCGCCTCACCGAGGCGACCTGCACACGACTGCCGCGGCGACTTGCAAGACGACTTCTGTATAGAAGTCTATGCAAGTCGCCCCCAAAGTAGTACAGGAACCTTTCTTCTAAGTTGGAGCGACTTGCGTCGCTCCGATTAGAACGGTTCCATTGTACAGAACGGGAGGCGACTTGTCAGGCGGCTAGGTCGCCTGACAAGTCGCCCCCATGTGAACCGGCTCTGAGCATTGCTTGTCCACGCTTGATCAATGAGTTGGCATACATTCATACCCTTTGGTATATCAGGTCCACAGTAAATTAACCATTATATACTATACTATGTAAACATATACAGGGGGTCCCCTAGTTACAAACATCTGACTTACAAACGACTCCTGCTTACAAACGGAGGGAGACAACAGGAAAAGTGAGAGAATATCTTACATATTCAACTAAAGAACAAACCTACAGTCCCTAACTTGTTTGTAACCCAGGGACCCCCTGTACTGTATATAATGCACTGGTCGTGAAACCCAAAGTTGGCATTAAATATCTTTTTTACTTTTGTCCTTATTTCTTCTATTACTGAAGTTAAAATGTAAAGCCAAGAAGGTGGTTTATTTAATAACAAGGTGAAAAGGGCACTTATGCTTACTAGTCCATTGTAACCAAACAGATATCCGTTTTCAGCGCTAAAAGAAAGCCAATACCTCATTAGTTAACATAAATGACTGCATATTGTTGCTTTGTGCTTATTTGCAATAAATAACAAAAGTTCCTTCAGAACAAGTGACCTAATTGACCTTACCATTTCCTGGTATATTTTAAAGAAGTAATAGTCACCAAAACAATTTATACATAAGTTAGTATCTGCAACGATAACTAAAAACAGAATAATAGCCTCATGGCTTCTTGTGCAGATGTGATGTGGAAGTGTCAAACAAGGGGGTTTGATTTATTTAAACTGGAGAGTGCAAAATCTGGTGCAACTGTGCATGGTAGACAATCAGCCAACCTGGAAGCCAATTAGTTTCTATGAAGAGGTGCACCAGATTTTGCACTCTCCAGTTTTAGTAAATCAATCCCAAAGTCTTATACTATATAATATTCTCTTTCTTGATCTGATCACCTGTACAAGGTCGACCATGTAAAAGTCACAAAGTACAGAAAATGTAAAGTAAATTATAAGTGTAAAAAATATGAAGATATAAAGTTAGACTAGATCTAAGCTGTAACTGGATGAAATTTCGCTCACAGAAGCACGTTGTAACATAAAAATTCTATTTTTTATCCTGTTTTTGCATCTATGTGCTGCTGATCTCCTCCAGCCTCTTTCATTATCTTCCTTTCTACATGCAGTCGCTCCAGTGATGTCTGTATGCCATTGCTGGGGATAAGATTCATGATAGTGTCTACTTTAACTATAACTGTGCAATGTATGTCTGCACAGCTACTTGTAGTCTTCACCAGAAATGCAAGTGATGGTGACAATTGAGAGACAGCTACTTCCCATCACAGGAAGTGCTTGAACAAATACCCTTATGGCAGGATCACCAGGTGCTTTTATAATGAAGGTGCAGATTATAAATGATTGAAAACAACTTTTGAAATTATATTAACCTCCCTGGCAGTATGATTATGTCAGATTTTTGATGCTGAAAGCGGTACAATTATTTTGCATGGAGATTTGGCGTTTTATATTGTAGGCCTGTAATTCTTAGGAATAACTCACTTAAATCTGTCCAAACAAGAGTCTAGTAGACATCCCGGGTATGACAAAGTTTGAAACACGAAATCATAAATTATAATATAATAAATAACTATAAATAATTATAACAAATAATAATATAATAATAATAATAAAAATTATTCAATAATGAAATCAAATCAACTACACTGAAATTTGCTCAGTTGCAGAATTGTCGCTGTCATTACTTTCAGTGTTTGATGACGGATTTCCCCACAAATCACTATCGCTCAATTCGGCAAGTGATTCTACTTTATTATCGCTTTCTAGCTGGTCTAAAACCACTTTTGATGTAAAGGAATGGTTTTGGTTGCTATGGACAATCTCCAGTTTTCAGGCAGAAAGAACAGTATTTATAATATAAAACTGCATGCAGTAATGTGATTTGTAAGATTACTGTGTACTGTATGTGTATTGTGTTTTTTACTTTTTGAATTTGGCGCCATTCTCCGTCCCCGTGCAACGCAACGCTCGCAGGGAATGGAGCTCAGCACTGTGATAGATCCGGCGGAGGACACGGCTCGCACACAGAGCAGGGAGACATCGCAGGATCCTGGGGACAAGGAAAGTAAGCTGTACCTGGATCCTGTAATATGATCCCGAGTGTGGCTCGGGGTTACCGCTGTTGGTATTGAAAATCCACCCTGAGCCACACTTGGGATTAAGGCCAGGGAGGTTAACTCATATGGGATTCAGTTGCGGCTGGTGCTAAACATTTTTGGGGGGGCGAAAAACATACCCTCTCAGGTCCGCACTCACCCCTCCAGCAGTCAGGACGCCGCGGCTTTCCCGGCTTCTCCTCCCGGCTAACCTGGTCTTATTTAGATCCACCTCCTGTCCTGATTGGCCAGGAGGAGAAGCCCGAAACCAATAAATATTGATTCGCTAGTATCACAAGTGGGAGGGTTCACTGCTTCCCGAGCACAATCTTTTTCATGCCAATTAGTGCCTCGGGCTCTAATCTAATCATGTGCTTGAAAACAAAGACAGACCTCATAGAAAGGTATTAGTCCGGCACCCCGCAAGCAAACTAGGGGGGGCGACGTCCCTGCGTCCCTTTATGGACTGGCCACTACTGATGGGATTATAGTGTATGAGTTTATATCTACTTTAAAAATTAACTTCAGGCAAATAACTAATCACAAATGAGAGATACACTTGTGGAAACTCATGTTTTACCTACCAAAGGGTTTGTTTTTCTACTCATCCTCTCCTGAGATTTACACAGCCCTACCAGGCAGTAGAGTCAGGTTAGTGATCTGACTCTATAGCAGTTAAGCAGTAGTAACAGCATAGAAATAAACCCGAGAAAAAAAAATATGTGACCTCAATATGAAATGTACAAAAACTTTATTAACCCATAGGTTAAAAGCATATCAGAGATAAAAAGAACACTATTTCCGTCCCTGAAAAGGCGCTAATTCGTGCTAAGCCCTATTTAGTGTGTTCATTCAATGTATTAAGATATCCATAATTATCCATCAGATTAATACAGAGACAGGGTGATTTTTGCAGGTCAACTGTTGTAGTTCCCATCAGTTAGGCCAGTGATTCTCAATCAGGGTTCCTCCAGAGGTTGCTAGGGGTTCCTTCAGCATTGGGCAATTTCTGCATCTCAGATAAGTTCCCACTCACACCATTGATCTTTTTAGCTATCTGTAAGGAGGTAATTCTTCCCAATGACCAAAAGTGTAAGGACCATTCTTCCCATTGACCATTGAACGTATCATGAGTTGTAGATTTCTAATTTTTAGCAGGGGTTCCCCGAGACCAGAGAACTATTTCAAGGGTTTCTCTGTGTTGAGAAGGTTGAGAAAGGCTGAGGTAGGCAGTACAGCTAAGGTCCTGGCACTGGGCTGAGATTGGACACAGAAGCAAAAGACTGATAACCACATTTCATTCTTCTTCTCAACCTAATCTCACCTCCTGTCAGTATATTCCTTGTCTGCACAAGTGCATGTAGAAGAGCCCAATTGGCTGCTAGTGCTGATAATCCATTCTTCTGTACAGGAGTTTAAAGGAAGCTGACACAGAGTCAAATTCAGGTACTTTCTCTAACTGCACTTACAGTAAAAATAGATGTAATGACTCTCTCATGAATACATAATTCATTCTTTTGTGGGTTTTTTTTTCTGCCTGGAGTTCAATTTTAAATAAGTAGGTATCAATACATTACAGTGTAGTAAGTACTAACACTGTTCAGACTCAGGCATGTTTGACATGGTGGAATGGGTGAGCTGTCCATTCACTGTAAAGGATATAGGAGATGTGTTATGGATCATTGGGTAAGTTAATGATAGTTTGTGAGTTCCAGGTTTGCTGCTCAGTCAGGTTTTTTGGCTGAGGTCCCTTGCTCCTTTCTTTTCTCTTGCCTTTGTCTTCGGGTGTTTCTGCAGCTCATCAGAACACTTGACATGGCAGAGAACGTTTGCCACCATTTGATAGGAATGTGCAGCAGTTAATTTAATAGAGTGATGTACATGGAGCAGTTGATTACTTCTATGTCGGGCAGTCTAAAACTTAAAGAACATCCATAGCACTGTATTCAGTATTTTCTGATAATGATTTTGTATGGCTGAAGGTTTTTTTTGTGGTGAATACAAAATTAAGGCACATACCCTTTCTTTATCCAGACTACAATGTGCCCCTTGTTTGGAACTTGGCATTCATTTTACTTAGCCTGTGTTACATCTTTTATTACAATACAATTAATGTAATAGGGTCACACAGATCAAAGTCCCCCTCGTTTTATTCTTATGAAAATTTTCACCAACTTTGCATCCAGCCATGGATGAGTAACATTTTAACATGAGGCCAACCTTTTTGTATATGTTACAGATGGCTCCTGAACTAATGAATATCTGCTCAGGTATTATACAACAGGACTGGGGGTGGTGATTATCTCATGATAAAATCTACTAATGGGCACAGACATTAGATGAGGATTTAGAAACAAGAAATGCTGAGATATTGGTGCAATACAGGAGATCTTTCTTCTAGATCTTAAGGGTAGTTTTAGTGGCATTCAACTACGTATGTGCTTATTTAAATGTGCCAAACAAGACCTTCTACTTAAACAAATGTATTTGTAAAATTTCAAATATCACAAATCTGTAAATATAGCATGAAAACCTTTCAGTCTAAAAGGACATGGGGAGGGAGGATATGGTGGGATAGTATAGGTTAGGAGTGGTTTTTTTTTTACCTGTATCAGGAATCATTTGTTGCCTGTATCTACCTATACTAAAGTTTTGAGAGTCAATGGCCATACCGGGCAAGAGCAAAACATTTGGATGAATTTCTGCTTCAGGTACAGAACAGAATACTGAAATAAACAATATATGCTGCAAAGTGCTGTCCTTAGCTGTTGTGCCCTAGGCCATGGCATACGTGGCCTAGGCTAAAGTCTGGCCCTGCAACAATGGATTCATTGTAAAGCATCCCCATTATCAAATACACTGAGCAAAATTATAAACCCAACACTTTTATTTTTGCCCCTACTTATCGTGAGCTGAACTGAAAGATCTACTATTTTTCTATGTACACAAAAGGCCTATTTTGGAAGGGACGGGCGATGGGCCCTGGAGGTCGCGGGCCGCCCTGGTGCCTCCCTGGCGTACGTCCAGAGTCGCCGCCGCCGCCACTCGCTCCCAAATATTGTTCACAAATCTGTCTAAATCTGTGTTAGTGAGCAGTTCTCTTTTGCCGAGATAATCCATCCACCTCACAGATGTGGTATATCAAGATGCTGATTAGACAGCATGATTATTGCACAGGTTTGCTTTAGGCTGGCCATAATAAAAGGCCACTCTATTATGTGCAGTTTTATCACACAGCACAATGCCACAGATGTCACAAGTTTTGAGGGAGCGTGCAATTGGCATGCTGACTGCAGGAATGTCCACCAGAGCTGTTGCCCTTGAATTGAATGTTCATTTCTCTACCTTAAGCCGTCTCCAAAGGCATTTCAGAGAATTTGGCAGTACATCCAACCGGCCTCACAACCGCAGACCACGTGTAACCACACCAGCCCAGGACCTCCACATCCAGCATGGTAATTTGAGCAAGCTGTGGCTGTTGCTCAGCATAGTGCAGGAAGCACCAGCCTGTTCTGAAGCTCAAGCAGGCAGTAAAGAAGTCCATCAAATTGTTGCACCAATATTGAAGAAAGGGAGATTCATCAGCAACTAGGGATCCAAGCAGTTAAAAAAAATGGGTTAGTTCACCCTTCTGAAAAGGAAAGTCAGCCAGTCTACACATTAGACCATGGAGGAGCAAAGTGAAGGGACACCAGCTTGCATGAAATAAGTTAAAATGCACTACAATGCTGTCCAATGGAAGTTTTTCAGCATCTCTGCTCTCCAAGAACTGAAACCAAGGCAATAGCTTTTTGTGTCTTTAGGCCTCATGCACAGTGGCCATTATAAAAAAGAAAGTAACGTTAGCTGTAGAAAGCTGTAGCTGTAGAGTGAGTTTTTCAGCGGTTTTGTAGTAGCATTTTTCAGCGTTTTTTGGCATTTGTAAGCTGTTTTTAGCTTTTTTCAGAGTTATGCCTCGTACACACGGTCGGACTTTGTTCGGACATTCCGACAACAAAATCCTAGGATTTTTTCTGACGGATGTTGGCTCAAACTTGTCTTGCATACACACGGTCACACAAAGTTGTCGGAAAATCCGATCATTCTGAACGCGGTGACGTAAAACACGTACGTCGGGACTATAAACGGGGCAGTGGCCAATAGCTTTCATCTCTTTATTTATTCTGAGCATGCGTGGCACTTTGTCCGTCGGTTTTGTGTACACACGATCGGAATTTCTGACAATGGATTTTGTTGTCGGAAAATTTTATATCCTGCTCTCAAACTTTGTGTGTCGGAAAATCCGATGGAAAATGTGTGATGGAGCCTACACACGGTCGGAATTTTCGACAACAAGGTCCTATCACACATTTTCCGTCGGAAAATCCGACCGTGTGTACAGGGCATTAGAGTGTTTATACAGCTGAAAAACTCCTCTCAAAACCCACTGGTTCTGGGGTTTTTTTTCCAGCCAGAAAACGCCCCTGCCAAAAACTGCTGATAACAGCCTATGTGTGGCTGCAGAGAAAAAAATGTCTTAAGCCAAAAACAGCAGCTGTAAAACCCAAACATCCATTGTGCATATGGCCTTAAAGTTCTGGCTTTCCACTACTTTGCAAAAACTTGCAAAATATTTTTAGTGAGACTTGTTGCACAGATGGCAAGATGTTTCATATCCTATGTTATTGCTTGCTTTGCTGTAGAATACAAGAGCCCACAAAATACTTGATTGTGCACTAATATTTGTCACAAACATCTGAGCTTTCACTGTTATGTGTCACAACTTGAAATATGCAGGAAACAACTAGGCCACAGCCGTTCAGCACTCTAGCTGGCCAGAGGAATCTGTTTATGGAAAGAGTTTCATTTCATTGTAGTGCAGTATGATGACAAAGGCATCTATCTGGAACAAGCTCTGAGCATTCCCTTCTGATATTAAAGCAGAGTCCCACCCAAAAATGGAACTTCCGCTTTAAGGGAGGTGACCCCCTGACATGCCACATTTGGCATGTCATTTTTTTTGGGGGGGGGGGCCGGGACCCTCTTTTTGGAGGGTCCCAGCTCCCACTTCCTCCCAGCGCACCGTGGCACCAGAAGGGAGATCACCTCTCCCCCCCCCTCGGCAATCATCTGGGACACTTCACAAGTCCCAGATGATTGCCCAGCCAGTCACGGCGCGCGGCGTGGCTCGCGCATACGCAGTGGGTGCCCGGTTGTGAAGCCACAGCCGGGCGCCCACAGTTACAATGCCAGCGCCGCAGAGAGGAGGGGTAGACGAGCGGGGCTTCGTTCCCCTGCATCGCTGGATCCTGGGACAGGGAAGTGTCCAATTATTAAAAGTCGGCAGCTGCAGTATTTGTAGCTGCTGACTTTTTTCTTAAGCAGAACTCCGCTTTAACATGTATAGGGCTTTAGGGAGCCAAGTGTATGGGTGACAGCATGGTGTTAAATTAGAACTAAGACAAAACAGATTTTTATATTTTGCATAGCATAAGGGGGGTTATAACCCCTGTCAGTTTTTATTTCCCATCTCTTTTCTATTGGGGAGATTTCCCTTCACTTCCTGGCCCATTGCCAAAACAGGAAGTGAAAGAAAATCCTTGGTTTTCACCAGAACTAGTGTCCATTGGAAGATATCCCCTATATCCCTGTACTGGTGACAACCCAAAATGCGCGACTTTCTTCACGTTCACTCTTAGTGATAACAGTAAACAGGACAAATAGATAGGGTAAATCTACCTAACAGGGTCACAGATAGCATTAAAAACCCGACAGGGGTTCTAATCCCTCTCCACTCTATCCAAAACAGAAAAAGAGTTTTGCTTTCCGTTGTATTGTACTTTAATAGTATTACTTTCACTCCAGCAAAATATGCCTTCATATCAACCATCAAGTGAGAAAAATCTTAGATTCCATCTGTCCCCTAAATTATTTCATCAGCAGGCACTATGAAACATGGGAGGTGGTTATTAACTTTAATTACATACACTTAATAATTTTCTCTATAAACACACAGTACGGTACAGAGTAATGAGTTAATGATCTAACACTGCAGGTAGCCACACTTCGAACTGTTGTGTTGGTTTCCAAGAAACACAATGAACACAACAAACCGCTTCAACATTGTTTTTTTCTGTTTGGGGAAACTAGTATCTGATGGGGAAATTAGTGAACTAATGTTTCTCTTTGTTTGTATGGTAGTGCCATTAAAGCTGAACTCTAGGAAGATATAAACGACACAAAATAATGCAGCTGTGCATTTTAATATAAACACATCATTAAAGTGGTAATAATCCTAAAAGCAAAAATTTATTATATTGCAGTTTACCTATTCTTAGGTGTGGTGGCTGCATTCGTTTTATTTTTAGGCTTTCTTTCATTTTTACCTGGTGATCCTGTGGGTGGGGTCTGGCTGCGCCCGTGCACATGGGGTAACACCTTACCCAAAGGTGTGCTCACCAATGCCTGGGACCAGGCGGAGACCGCGGTCATGTGACCTGTGAAGACATTAAGGAGGTCCCTGACTTAGAGATGCCCCACTTATGTGCAGTGTAATGTGCACAGTTTCTCCATGAGATGTTTCGTCCCATTGAACTACACCTTTTTAATTATTGTATGTTTGCATTTGGAGGGATGTTCAGAGCCATTGCCCAATGCCCACTCCACTAGTCCAACGTACCTCGGTTACCTCACTCCCAATCCTGCCGAGCACATAGCTGGTCCCATATGTGCTCAATAACCCTTTCTTCCCTGTTCCTAATGATCAAGCCTCAAATCTCCATAAAGTTAATCTGCTCTCGGTAACTGAAGGAGACGGACAGTTAGGGAGGGAGTCAGAGAACTGACCCCCTCGCTACCGGAGGACCTGTCACCTAACAAGGTACCACGCCAAACAACTGGTTTCTGTGGCTGTTCTTCCTTGTGGTTTTCCATAGCAACTACCTCCTCTTCTTTGCCTTGTAAGTTAACCTTTTATAGTGGTGTTACACATACCCCATAGTGCTATTACTGATTCAGGTTCTTTAGGATTTCTCCAAGACCCAACATGCACCCCTTTGAAGAACTTCATACCAGGGTCAATGCAGTTGCATCAAATTTACTGAGAGTTTAGTAGAACATGTATGACATGCAATAATGTTCTCAGTCTAACTACACCTAACTGAGGCTGCCCCAGGTTACCTGGACAGGTGAAGTTATATAGGGAATAGTCCATTCTTGGAAAAGCTCAAATGGAAAAGTCCATGTCTTTGGGGAGTCCTGGTATATAGGTGTCCTGTGCTGGAGCACAGGTTCCAGAAAACTCTTGCAATTGTCCCATCTTCTCTTTTGGGTCCTGACTCCTGGGATACGGACGTCTTCCCTTTTATATCACATGGGGGGGGGGGCTGGACCCAAGAAAAAACCTGCAAACACACACAGGGAAGGTGATAAAGTGATAACCCTTTCCCCCTACCTGGGCAGCAAAGCTAATTAAACATACAGCAGGTCACCTGCCTACAATCCTACCAGTAAGTCTGTTGGTTTTTTTTACAGAACAAGTTGTCCTGCAGACGTAGCAGCTAGAGGGTTGAGACAAACCATATCATTCTCAATGAACTACCATGGCGCTGTGGAGTGCTGTGGTAGTTCATTGATTCTTCCCGTCAGTGTATCTGCTTGCCTGTACTGGATGCACAGGCACACAGATACATGACAGATCTGCAGGAGACCTGCATGGCACCAGCAATCTGCTGATCTCTGGTGCAATACTTTACAGACTCCAATAAATAAATAAATAAATAAATTTACTTGCAAAAAAAAAATGTGCATTTATGTAAATTTTTTTTAAAAAGTGAACTTATCCTTTAAATGTAAATATTGCAGCAAATGCCATTTCTTTATTTTATCATTTAATGGGCTATATTTTTTAGCTTATTTTTGGCTGGCCACCAATGATAACTGTCTTAACCACTTCAATACTGGACACTTTCACCCCCTTCCTGCCCAGGCCAATTGTCAGATTTCAGCCCTGTCAATCTTTGAATGACAATTACTCAGTCATGCCACACGCTACCCAAATTAAATGTTTATAATTTTTTTGAGACTGATCAAGCTTTCTTTTGGTAGGTGTGATTTAAAAAATAAATAAATATATATATATAGATATATATCTATATATATAGATATATATCTACATCTATACGTTTTTTGTTTTCTTTCTGTTATAATTATTTTTACATTTGCAATTCTGTTATATTATTACAAATAAATAATCTTTCTTTATGAATTTAGGCCAAAATGTATTCTGCTGTATTTTTTTAAATAACCAAAGTAAGTGTACATTATTTAGTCTGTAGGAAAGTTATAGAGTCTACAAACTATGGTATATATATCTGAAAATGAATCAATTTTGAGGTACTGACTGCCTATCTCATTTCTTGAGGCCAGGACAGTACAAATGCCCCCCGAATGGCTCCTTTTTGGAAAGTAGACAGTCTGAGATATTTAGCAAGTGGCATGGGGAATTTTTCCAAGTTGTAATTTTTTGTCACAGTTTTTTTGGAAAATGAAAAAATTAAATATAATATTTTTTTTTTTGTTCACAATTTTATTTTATACTGTCACCAGAGCAGTACAGAGTCATCATATGACTGGTGTGGTGGTGATCAGGGACACTGACAGTAACATTTTTATTTTTTTATTTTTGTGACCAGAGCATCATGATTTTTGTTTTTTACACTATGACAGTAGTCATCACTGTTATGCGATAACATCGTTTTTATAAATGTCATCCATTCATTTAGTGTGTGCTATTGTGAAAGCTGTGATTGGCCACAGCTATTGCATAGTAGATTTAGATGTGCGTTCCCTTTCCTTCGAAGCCTGAAAACCGGTCCATGTTTGGACCATGCTTCAAAGGTTACTGACAGGTGGTGAGGAAGCAATGCAACGCCTCCTCACTGCCTCCTCACTGCCTGTTTTATCCCTACTTTTGCCGACAAATGTGCCCTAAGCACGTGCATCACACAATGTTGTTCTCTATTGGCTTAAATGTCTAGTGATTGGCAGGCGGCAAGCCCACTGATTTCTACATGTCAGGTAAACTGTGCTGCGAATTTGCAAACATCGCATCCGCGGCATGTAAACACCTTGATCTGCTGCCTGTTGCAGCTTATGAACTTTTTGCCCCCCCAACCGCACGTCTAAACCTAGCATTAAATTATTCTATTTGTTATTTTGTAAAGCCAAAATAAAGGAAAAGCAAAGCCTTCATATTTTATCTTCAAATATGGCTGCCCCATCTATATACGCAGAATAACTATAATATAGGAACACCAGAGGGATCACTGACAACCACATTCATTGTATGGTACATTCACAGGCTTTGAAATGACAGTCCTTGTACTGGCACTGTCCCTAGCTAGGACAGCCCCTGGTGGTCCCAGGGTGGGGGCAGTCATTTCAATACCTGTGGACATTCCATACAATAAACATAGATGTCAGTGATCCCTCTGATGTGCGGCGGATTCCTTTTTTCCACACACGAGTTTGAGAGTGTGGATGGCTTGGTTTGCCTTCAGTACCCAGAGATTGAGTGGCGGTGAATAGAATCAACTTCCATAAGGGGCTGCCCCCCTAATCTCTATGCGCCTGGCCCCTAATCTCCATGCAGGGCGCCTGACACATACAGTTCTACAGGTTTTTTTTATTTTTTTTGTGAAACACGTGATTAGAGCCGAAGGCTCTAAATGGCTTCAAAAAGGGTGTGCTTGGAGTGCAGAGCACTGCGCCCTGAGCACACCCACTTGTGACAATAGCGAATCAACATTCGCTATTGTCTTCCTGCTTCTCCTTCCGGACAGTCAGGACAGGAAGTGGGTCCTGAGCACCTAAGGAGAAGCAACGGATTGGCCGGGAGGAGAAGCTGGGAAAGCTGGGGAAGCCACCCGGGACTTGGATGGGTAAGTGCGGGGCTGATGGGCGAGCGGGGTTGGCGAGCGGGCTTGCGAGTGGGATGGGCGAGCGGGGCTGGCGAACTGGCATGGCGGAGGGTGGGCGGGGGATTTGTTTGCCACCCCCTTCAAAAAATGGAGCACCAGCCGCCACTGGACTAAGGCCTTATACACACTGGGCATTTTTAACACTGCAGTTAGGGGCAGCTAGGGTTTTTTTTTCTCCCTCTAATCAACCCTGAATGTTAACCTTTGTGCCCATGTGCACATACGCGTTTAACAGCACGTTAGCATCCAGGAGTAGCAGCATTTTGTCAGAAAAAACACTTGATGCATGTAAATGTGTCTGAACACATCTAAACGGGTCTTAAAGTTAGGCGCTTCAATAAATTATTATTCTGGCCAATAAAATGAATTAACGCTCAAGCTCTTAAAGCGTCTAGACATGTTTACCTGTGTTTACAATCGTCAAGCATTTTCACTGCCAAGAGACCTCTGGCAAAAGGAATGGAGTCTAGGAGAGATGAACAAGCGCCCTGTGTGCATGAGGCCTGTGTGCATCAAGACATAGAAGCAAGCCTTTTTAACCACTTCAGTACAGGGCACTTCCCCCCTTCCGCCCAAGCCAATTTTCAGCTTTCAGCACTGTCACTTTTTAGAGGACATTTGCGCTACACTGTACCCAAACAAAATTGTTATCATTTTGTTCCCACAAATAGAGCTTTCTTTTGGTGGTATTTGATCACCTCTGAGGTTTTTATTTTTTGCTAAACAAATAAAAAAAGACCAAAAATTTAGAGAAAAAAAAACTTTTTCTGTTTCTGTTATAAAATTTTGTAAATAAGTAAGTTTTCTCCTTCACTGATGGGCACTGATGAGGCTGCACTGATGGGCACTGATAAGGCGGCACCGATGAGGTGGCACTGATGAGGTGGCACTGATAGGCGGCACTGATAGGTGGCATTGATATGTAGCACTGTAGGGCATTGATAGGCGGCACTGATGGGCACTCATAGGTGGCACTGGTGGGCACTGAAAGGCTGCACTGATGGGTACTTATGGGTGGCACTGATAGGTGGCACTGATGGGCACTGATGGGTGGCACTGATAGATGGCACTGATAGGCATCATTGATGGCACTGACAGGCATTGCTGAAGGGCACTGATTGGCATCTGCCTGGGCACTGATTGGCATCTGCCTGGCACTGATTGGCATATCCCTGGTGGTCCAGGGTGGTATACCTGGTGGCCGTCCTTTGTGGGCATCCCTGGTGGTCCTGGCGGCATCCCTGGTGGTCCTGGGTGGGCATCTGCAGCAGGGCTGTGCTGATAAACAATCATCGCAGACCCCCCTGTCAGGGGGGCTGCCAGACGCGAGTGAGGAAAAGCCGATAAACGGCTCTTCCTGTTTACAGTGTGATCAGCCGCGATTGGACGTGGCTGATCACGTGGTAAAGAGCCTCCATCAGAGATCGGTGTTGCGGTGTGTCAGACTGACACACTACACCACCGACCGCCGCCCTGCGCGCCCCCTAGGGCGCGCAGTCGCGGCTTATCCTACTGGACGTCATATGACGCCCAGTCATGATAACTGAACCACCGCCCTGCCGTCATTTTGCTATAGGCCGGGCAGGAAGTGGTTAAAAAATATTAATGCACATTGATAAAATGAGTTACACCAATCTAAAAAATTCTAAAAAGTATTTAAAAGACCATACATTCACTTTTAGCTTAAGTTATTATAAGTAGAACTTATGCAGACACATTTCCTGTGGTTGATATCATATGTATCCTTACACACTACTGACCTAAGGTTATAGTTTTCCCGTAGTCTCACCAAATGACTACATCACAAATACAAGTTCACAACCCCCGCTGACAACCCCTCATGAGTGTTCTGGGAAAACAAGTTTATTTTTAACTATGGGGAAGCTAATTATTAACGCTGAAGCTCATTTTCAAAATGCCCACTTTCTGTTTTGCACATTCCATAGCCTAATTATCAGATCTGGCGCCTCATAGTGATACCTTTTTTCCCTAGGTATGACATTTGTCAGGATACCGAAAACATCCAAACATAATAGACCGATTGTGCATCAGTTGTAAAATTGCCTATAGTGTTTACCAAATGAGTAATGTTTAAACACACATCTCCACACATCACTTTTTAAACCATGTGATTTTGTGATTTGTTTTAGATGTAATAAAAAATTTGTCCTAAAACGTATGTATTGTCTATGCTGAAGACCGTGAGAGACCTGGCCTCCAAACTAGAGAGGCTCAGGACACTACTTATCTGTTTTCTCTATAGATAAGGTTCATAAATCCTCTACAAACTAGATTTTAGGTCATATTGCTTATTTTTACAATTATATCAAATCTACCACCTTGCTTTTACGGTAGTTTTCGGTTACAGAATTAAAGTAGAGCTAAAGGCAAAACTTTTTTCATTTTGGATAGAATACGGGAGGGTTATAACCCTTGTCAGTAGTTTTTTATGATGTTTGTCCTATTGGGGAGGTTTACCTTCACTTCCTGACCCATAGCCAAAACAGGAAGTGAGAGGAAATCCCTGAAAATTAAGGGAATGCCTTGAGCACCCCCCAGGTCAGCAGAACTAGTGTCCCCATTGTAGGAGTTCCTCCCCATTACTTTTCTGGGAAAAAGAGAGAGAGAGTAGCTCCTCTAGTTAAAACTGCTTTATTCAATGCGGTAACAAATACAGTAGCCACTTACATATCAGCAAGGAACGATGCTCTCAGTGAGTCAATGGCTAAGGACAGGCGGCAGATAGAGCACAAGCTGGTGAGAAACTGGTATTCCGTGGCTGCGAGCGAGGGCAGAGAACCAGGATGGGAACCGGCACTCATGCAGGGAAGGAACGGGCAGCTCGCTGAATCAGCGTGTGACGTCAGCCGGGTGGATGGAAACACAACGCGTTTCAGAGCATGCGCAACGGCCGTGGGGCGCATGCACGCTCCTTTCTCAAGTGTAGTGATAGGAAATCGACGGGAGAACTTATATGTGCGTGCGTCGGCTGCAAGACAATGCACTAGTGGCTAAACCAAAAAGAGCTTTAAGTATGGCATTAACAAATCTAGGTATTACAAAGTGTGATAAAACCAATTATTTATAACTAGATATAAATGTACAGTAGAGATTAAAAATATGGCGGTGACAATGAAAATAAAATAGAGTAACAGTAATAATAAAATTAATAGTAAAAATATGGCAGGAAATTCACTGACCTTCCCAAAATAACATAACATTGATACACATATTGTGAATAATACTATAAGGGGAATCAAAATCATAATGACAATAGAAAATTAATAAAGATAATATGTGAAAGATAAAAGTATGGGTGAATAAAGTAAATAACAATTGTTGATAATAATGTAAAATTAATATTAAAAATGAAATTGACATAAATTAAAATGTAATAATTAATAATTACTAGATAAAACAATATATAACGGGGATGACTAAAGAAATTTTGGCTGAAAACCACACCTTTAGCTGGCAACTAGATGCACAATATAAATTTATGAGTGGTAATAATTTTAGAAAAAAATCAATATATGTGGGTATGCAGGTACCCGCATTCACCATGTATGGAACAGCAACATGTAGGGGGAATATGGTAGGACAATTATTATTTAATATATAATATTTAGTGTTAAAGGGGAGGACTAAAATGGGGGAATAGTCGAGTGTGCTCAGAAAAAATATACGACAAGGAATTATAAAATAGTGTTGATCTCAAGTTCCTTGTTTAAACCATTAGGGGCAAGTGTGTCCAAGGTATATATCCAGAACGTTTCGCGTTCACACAGTCGCGCGAAACGTTCTGCTTCGGAGGAGCCTCTGGGTATAGACTCAATGACCCAAACATGAAGGTCCACTGTAGACCGGGCATGGTGTTCCAGAAAATGACGTGGTACGCTATGTTGGTTGTTGCCCAATTCGACAAGGCGGCTGTGCCTCCCAAACCGTCCCCCTTAACGGAAGAATTGTGTGACCGACATATAACATCTGGCAAGGGCATATGAGGCAATAGACCACATAATCGCTGGAGCAATTATGAAAGTTGTCGAACATAAAAACCTTATCCTTATGGGTGAAGCTCTTTTGTCCATGATTGACAAAATGACAGTTCTTGCAACGGGGTTTGTTGCACCTATACATCCCTTTAAGTGGAATGAGACAAAGAGGATGATCTTTCTTTATAGGTCTTAGCTTGCTGGGAGCTATGTTATTTTTAAGGGTGGGGGCCCTCTTATAGGTGATCTTAGGTTTGTGGGGTAAAGTGTCACACAAATGAGGGTCCTGCTTCAGAATGTTCCAGTATTTACTGAGAATGCGTTCCATTTTTTTGTATTGATCATGGAACCCTGTAATGAAACGTGCCACCTGCCCTTCTGGGGATTTTTTGGCCCTGGGTTTCTTGAGAAAGAAACTACACTTGAGAAAGGAGCGCGCATGCGCCCCACGGCTGCTGCGCATGCTCTGAAACGCGTTGTGTTTCCATCTACCCGGCTGACGTCACATGCTGATTCAGCGAGCTGCCCGTTCCTTCCCTGCACGAGTGGCGGTTCCCATCCCGGTTCTCTGCCCTCACTCGCAGCCACTGAATACCGGTTTCTCACCAGCTTGTGCTCCATCTGCAGCCTGTCCTTAGCCATTGACTCACTGAGAGCATCGTTCCTTGCTTATATGTAAGTGGCTACTGTATTTGTTACCGCATTGAATAAAGCAGTTTTAACTAGTGGCGCTACTCTCTCTCTCTTTTTCTCATGGATGACTCCAAGTTAGCTTCACTCCTAAGAAGAGCTGCCCTGTGCTGACTGTGATACTACCATCTTCCTTACCAGCTATCTACAGCTTCTAAAATACCTATCTATGGACCCATTGTTTTATGTACCATTTTAGAATGTCCTAGAGCTGTTCCTGCCTGACTGTTGTGGTCCATCAGGTATTCCGAGCGCCTTTCTTATATGTTTTTTTCTGATTCCTTTTCTGGGGACAACCTAACATTTGGTATTTTCTTTAAAGATAATAAAAAACAGGACAAGTGGAGAGTGTGAATTCCCCCAACTGGGGCACAGACAAGCCTTAATAACCTGACAGCTGTTTTACACTCATGAAATGGTGACAAACTATGGTACCTAAAAATCTCCATACATGACGCTTTAAAAATAAATTAACGGTTACCAGGTTAGACTTACAGAGGAGGTCTTTTGCTAGAATCATTTCTCTCACTCTGACCATCGCGGCGATACCTCACATGTGTGATTTGAACAACGTTTACGTATGCGGGTGCGTCTCACGCATGCGTTTTCTTTGCTGCGCGAGCACACAAACATCGCTTGTGACAGTAACAGGTGGTGACAGGTACTCTTTATGGAAGGATCGGGGGTCTAAAAGACCCCGAATCCCTCCTTTGCACTTAAATGTATTCAGATCGCCAAAATTGGCGATTCTGAATACTGTCATTTTTTAAAAATCTGCGCCATTGGCAGCCGAGTAAACCAGAAGTGACGTTGTGATGTCGCTTCCGTGTTTTTACATAGGAAACTCGAATGAAGCCATTTTCGGCTTTGTTCTAGTCTTAGCCTAGCTGGTGGATGAGCCGGATTGTGGATCGGATCTTCCGATGGGACGGGAGGCCCGGAAGAGCAGCGGAAGGCGGCGGGGGGGGGGGGAAGGTCCCTTCCAGCTCCTTTATGATAACAGCCGAGCGCATTACTAAAAAGCCAACCTCTGGCTCTAAAAAACGGTACCGGGGTGATGCCTGCGGCTGCAGGCATCAGTCCTGTATAACCCCTTCAAGCCAAGAATGCAATGAAGAAGGGGACACTTTGTGGTAGCACAGGAAATCGTTAAAGCAGTATTAAACCCAGAACCAAAAATGAAATGTATTGCAGCTTATCAATCAGGTGTGGTGGCTGCATTACTTTTCTTATTTTAGACTTTCTTCCCTCTGTTTTCCCTCTGGTGATCTGGCCAGTCACACACCTCCTGTATTAGAGTGCCTCCACTCTGGATGAAGGAGCACAGGGGCACCTTTGGACAGCAGCATCGTCAGTCTGTGGGGGTGGAGGAGGTGGTGGGGGTGGAAGGGGAGTGTTAGATGTACTAGCAGATTTAAAAACACTAAACAAACTGAAGCTAAACTTCAGTTCACACCACAGTTACAGCAGTTTTTCTTTTCTTTTGGGATAAAGGTTTTACATGAATAAATAAAAGCTGATCGTTGTAAGCACCCCTGTCAGTGGTAAATTGTTTTTTTCAACACTCTAAACTGCTACATATTCAGGAGTGCTTGTTCAGTTGAAAAACAACAGACTTACTGGCTAGATCACTAGGTGAAAATAAAGGAAAGAGAGCCTAAAAAGGGAAACTAATGTAGCCACCGCATCATATAATAAACGTTTGGATTTAATATGGCTTTAAAGGAGACCCCCTTAGCAGACTGTTTAATAGATTGTATGTAGCGCATCCCCCATAGGATCTGCTGGTGAATAGGGATCCACCACTCTGCACAGCCAGGCACACCGAATTGTCCACAGGCTCACTCAGACAGGAAACAGTCCATGCAGCTTTGTTTTTTTTTTTACTTGGATGGTGATAAGGGTATGATGAACACTTGACTGGAACAAAGTCTCTTCAGGGACACTTTAAGTATATACACTCATCTTCCTCCAGCACATTACTGGCTTGCAGAAACACTCAGACCCAGCTTGAACACTGTTAGGGGAATCTGACAGGGCACTCAGCCAGATCCAGCAAAAACCCTTTATAGACAGGGACTGCGGGCCCCTTTGGTGTGTAGAAAAAGTCCCAGTGTCCAGCTACCTTCCTGTGGTTACTAATCCCAGCACCACCTCCTCAGGCACTGCCAGCCCACCTGTCTGCAGTTGTCACTTTCACTAGCCCTCTTGGCTAATCTTCCATAGTCCTCCCAGACTGACTCTCCAGCCATCCCAGACTACCACTCACCAGTCCTCCCAGACTGACACTCACCAGTCCTCCCAGACTGCCACTCACCAGTCCTCCCAGACTGCTCACTCTCCAGCCACCCAGCTGTCTTCTCCCTGGAGATCTCCCAGATGTGCTCGCTGGCTCCTGCTGTCCTCACTCTTGCTCCTGTGCCGCTGGACAAGACTCCTCCTTTTGGTTTTAGAGGATCCCTCCAGCACCTGAGCCCCAGGCCCGGGGTAACCCCCCCCAGACTAGGGGGCTACCCTCAAGGGCCTCCGACACTCCACCAGAACTCCACACTGCCCTTGCTAGGCTGACTCAGAGTATTTAAGAGGTGCCCTCCCCCTGTCAGCCCATTTGGCCGGTGATTGGTTGGGCCCTCATCAATACTCCAGGCAGCTCCTCCTAACCTCCCTCCCATTCTTCTGGAAGTTTCTCCAAAGTTCCAGTAAGTAGGGGGAGGCACCAAAGGTGCTGCCTGATGAGTCATCCAGCCTCCCTGGATCACTCACCCTGACCCAGATTGAAAACACAGGCTTGGCTGCCAGCCAAGCCTAAATTTACGTACACTACAAAAACCTATATACACTAACTAGCACTCTACACTAGAGGGTGCTACATGTAATATAACTTGCAAACTTGCACCTTTCTATTGTTAATAAACAGTATACACAGTCTATTTTGCACATTTGCTTGGTTTTGATTGAAGGGCTATAGTTTTTCTATCACTATATGGTATACTTATTATTGTATATATTGTTTTGTTGACTTATATTTTTAAAGGCACTCTGCACAAAATACACATATGAGTGATCGACACATACAGTTTTAATAGATAGAGTGATTTCGACAGGTATGTTAGAAGTATTAGGGATTGTACAAATGCATATTATTGGATATAGCACCACACTTCTTCCAGATTTCTTCTCAACTTGAGGGTGTGAAACATTTGCTGAGGTCTCATTGACATTTCAGATAAGATTGTAGGGGTGGTTGCAAGCACGGTCGTGTTTGATTCTATGTATATACCATACCTGGCTGATCCCTTTGAAAGCATTAAATCACTGAAGAAGACACCGCTACTTTAATGATCTCTACCTTCTTCCAAGTCCATGCTGATGCATTGGGAACACAGGAGGTTGGCATGGGCGCCATTCAGAGAATGCTTTGCATTTTCTGAATGAATGCAAAGTGTTCTCTGATTGGATGAGGTGGAGAGTGTAATGTCACCACCCCCCCCCCCCCGATCCATCGTCCAATCAGAGAACATTTTGCATTAATTCAGAAAATGCAAAGCATTCTCTGAATGGTGCCTGTGCTGAGCAGTCGACTTCCTATGGGCGAAATGAATAGGTCAGCTGGTCCGCACGGGATCCAGAAGCAGGCGGGGGCGAACTGAAGTAGTGGTGTCTACTTCAGTGATTTAATGCATATATATATATATATATATATATATATATATATATATATATATATAACTATGTATGTACATAGTTATATTATGTAACTGTATTAAAATATACAATGCCTGGAAATCTTTTTCAACACATTAAGTACAATAAAATAAACATTCCCCAGTGAACTATTTGTTCTTACCCCAGCACTTCCAGTTCACAACTTTGAATGCTGCTGACTCCTTCTCTCTCAGTGCTGCTTACCTGAACTTCCAGTCTTCACAGAGAAGAGTTAAAGTGGTTGTAAACCCGAGCAAAAAAAAAAAAGAAAACCTGCAATACAAAGGCATAATGAGCTGGGACAGCGGTCATGGCACAGGTTCACACTGCTGGGCTGCAGTTTGGCCGCAGCATAATTGTACCCATGTGTTTTGTGCATTTAACCCGTGGCGTGGTTTTAGCCATGGTCCCATAGACTTCTATTATGTCGTTTTTGCTACGTTTTCTGACAGTGTACCAAAAGTCCTGCATGCTACATCTTTGGTGCACTTTCAGAAAACGCTGCAAAATTGTGTGACAAAGTAGAAGTCTATTGGACCACGGGTAAACCACACGAAAACCGCAGATACACCTGCGCTGCAGCCAAACCGCAGCGCAGCAGTGTGAACGGGCCCTAAATGGAACATAGGCAAGGAATAAGATATAAAGAAGCTATATACTCAGTAAGTAACTAAATCAGCTTCTGAAAGTGCGTCAAATCAAAACTGAGGGTTTAATATCCCATTCAGGAAAGAGAGAAAGGATCAACACTATAACCAAGTCCCATTTTTACTGCATAGTTCTGGATCCATGCTACCTGGATGCATATGTGTATCGTTTTTAAATGTATTTATTTCTTGAGTTTATATAGCTTTGATATATTATGGAGTGGTTTACAAAAAGCATAAAACCTTTTAGCCCTGTCCCTGAATATTCATAGTTTAAGATCACTGCCTTCATGTCTGCATTTTGATTATGGGAAGAAACGGAAGCACCTAGAGTAAACTGGAGCAAACACAGGGAGAATAGAGCACTAACCACTAATCCAGCTCAACCCTGATCACTAAGCATCCATGCTGCTCATGTGAATTACACCAGGGTAGTAACCTGAAACTATATGGTGCATACTGTGCGTAGTTTGGAGTCTTTTCACCCCATGTGGTGTGAACGGTGTTGGCTAATAATAAACTTTGCACACAAGGGATAGGATATGACTAATAATAACTGTATTTTCCTTAGGGACCTCCAGCAGAGGTCCATATCTAATGACGCAAACTAATATCCACGGTATTTACTGTAAACAAGACTGCAGGGCTAAAAAAAAAAAAAAATCTAAAATGACCAGCTCAAACCTCTAAATGCAGCAAGTCTTGTTTTTGAAACATCATACCTATACTTTTTGATAACTTACACAGAAATTGATGTTTATTAAAAATTAGGCTTTTGATTTTAAACGATTAGGCAAAAACATTGTTTCCCGTTTCCTCCACAATGTTTTCTATATGTTGTCTCCACTTTTGCCTTTCATCGCTTCCTATACATTCTTGTTTCCCTTTTAGGTCTCCTCTATATTTAATAGCAAAGAAATCTAGCCCTCTTATTAGTAGATGTGTAGCGGTGTAGTTGCCACTAGTAACAAACATCCACCAATTCACCCCCCTGCCAGTCTTTTGCTGGTTTTGTTTTTGTTTATTGGGGGTACAACTTGGTTGGGGAAAAGGGTATATGGGATGCCCATAGGATAGTTCATTTGCCATCATACTTTAAAGATTTCACACACTAGCACATAGTTAGAGCCAGAAGAGATGATGTGCATATATTAATTGCTATGATCTCCCTCCTGCATCACCATGCAGACTGTTACTCCTCCTCTACTTAACTCCCGCAGACTATTACTTCCAGGCATTCCTCATCCATTACCATGTAAGGAATGAGGACATCACTCTTGACAGTGTAAGAGTGATGTTCCCAGAACTCCTCTCCTCCTGCACAAAGCTCATCCTGAAGTAAAGTAATGTCACATCTTCTTCTGTAAGTAAGAAGGACCCACTCTGAATAAATCCCCAAGCTGACTCTGATTGCTCGCTGCTACTAGGCCAGAGGCCTGCAGCACCTCTCCCCGGAGGCCTAGTAGTTTAAAAGCACTTGTTGGATGGTGGACTACTGTTCCCAGCCAGCCCAGCTTGCAAATTCTGTGCCCTCAGGCCACATCGATTAGACACATATCCCCACAATCTCTCCTCTGATCCAAGACTCCCCATCATTGACCGTGTAATGATGAAGACTTTGCTGATGACTGTGTAAAAGCAAAGTTCCCTCACAGACTTCCTGGCACATACAGCCCTCCACTGTGGTACACTCACTGACCTTTCTCTGCCCTGAGTCCTAGATGGAGAACTTGACCGGACCATACGTTCCGACAGCTTCACCTGCCCCTCTTCTCCAGTTCATTACCAATGACCGTGTGATGATAAGGACATTGCCACTGTCCGTGTAATGGCAAAGTTCCTTCACAGCTCTCCCTGGGCCTCCTGCTGTGATTGGTGCACCCCCCCAGATGGGGGTGCCCTCCTGCTGCTGTCTAGTATTCCATCCACCACTTCACTCAGCCGACAACTCTCCCCAGTGGCATGTTAGCTCAGCTTATATAGGAGGCCCGTCCCCTGCCAATTCCAGTTGGGGATTGGTCAGGGCTCCTACATGATCTGCCTGCCACTCCAGTTCTAGGCCCAGCCTCTCTTTCAGAACATTCTCCCTGGAAGCAGGGGAGGCACCTCAGAACTGGAGCACAGGTGGTCACACCCACTGCTACACTAACCACTTCCAGCCCCAGATCAAAACAGACAGGCCTGCCTAAATTTACCTGTGCTGATAGTCTTACTAACAAAAAATCTATTAATAGCACCTACCTATTGGTAGAGGGTGCTACATTTGCAAGCAACATCACTTAAGCACCAGGATTTCAGCTTGAGATTTATTAAGGGAATTGATTAGGAAACCATAGGATAGCAGTTGACTTCAATTGAATCACTTGAAAATTGCATGACATGAGCGTTTTACAAGCGTTTTCTGGCCAAACACCAGCTCTCCACCCCCAACCCCCCCCCCCCCCCCCCGTGCTTTCTATTGGTTAAAATAAAAACACCTGAACCTTGAATGTACAAGTAAAACACTTGTAATCCACTTCTAACGCTCATGTATGCTTGAAAACTCTCAAATAAAAACACCTGGAAATCGATTGCTCAGGTGTGAATGCAGCATGTTGATCCTTTATTAGTGGCAGGGAGGGAGGCAATTGGGGGCAGGAATGCAAACATTTTTTTTTTTTTTTTTATGAAAGTGGTCAAATACAGAATATTAGGAAGCATGCTTGTAATAAAGTGCTATAGCGATCAAAAGGACCTTTTAGAAATGATTTACCATGTATACTGTCTATTTCATATATTCTATTACTATGTTCTTTCTCTTGGTCTGCATCACACTTCATATAACTGCAAAGCATTTGGAACAGAATAATTCCCATTTTATTTATAGGGTTCTTGCACAGCTGAGCCCGTTCATTGTAACTCCTGGCATGCCCAGGCAGCTCAGGTGCAGCGTACAGGCTGTCATACTTACTGTTTCATGAGTATAAAATACGCACATCTATGTGCATGTAAAACTATGTAAAAATACATTATGATGTGATTCTAAGATTTTAACGACCATATATCTGCTGTCCTCAAATAAAGCAAATTCACATAAGCTTTTCATTATGAGGTGACAATAGATCTACTGTGAAGGAGAATAATCTTGGCTCTATAAGCCAATTTAAATTGTAATGCTATTGGCGAATATTTAAAATATAATATACTTAATATATAGCCATGAGTGTTTCTGTGACATGTTTTGCTTTAAATGCTGGGGTCACTTTTTAAGCCTAATGACCAATTAACTATGGAGACCAGAGTTTTCAAATGAGCTTCACATGGACACATTAATACACTGAAAGCACACACAAGGAGCAATGCACTAATTATGGTAAAGTGCACCTGACCGCATGTTATACCAACCTTATATGTGTTATCTTACAACTTTGAGTCCCTGCTGAATTCCCTTATTATCTGTATCCTTCTGTACCACCGTTCGTTTTAACCCTGTGTCTTTTGTTGGGCTACTCTGATGCCATATCTACTACATCTGACAGCATTGAAATCATTTCAAATGTTTTTCTTAGATAGATGAAACCTAACTCCAGGTAAAGTTTAGGCCAGTGATTGTCAATGTGGCCTCCTGATATTACCAATGGGTTGTGTATATGTTCTTTATATATAATGGACTATCAGGGACTGGAGATATACTTGATGAAATTATGAAGATAGATTGTGGGCATGCTGTAGGCTTGGTTGAGGATTGGAGACTGCAGAAGACAGTAAGAAACTGCATTCTACCCGTCAATGTGACTATAGGAATCTTCATTTTTCTGATCTGTCTTTATGTGAAATTCATTAGCATTTTCTCTTGCCATGTTATTCAAATTGCTTACAGTATATCTGCCTTTTTGGCTACACTGTTCTCATTTACTTGTCTTATGTAACTGCTTTTTCTTCCACTGCTATGCCTAGCCTTCCTGTTATGTATTTTGCTGTGCACTCTTTCCTTTTTTACACATCATCCCTGCCCTACACACTGTAAACTCTACCTGCATACAACACTGTATCCTCTACTTACAACATATAGTATGTCAAAAGAATTTTTTCATTGACCCTTGGCCCACAGATCTCCCTCCTTCAGAATTGCTGCCGGCCTACCAACTTTCTATTGCAAATCTTCCCCTCACTGGCCAGTGGTTATATTAAGGAATTGCCCTTCAGCTCAAAGCCAGATTCGCAAACCCCAATTGCTAGGAGGGTGCTATCCATTTCTAAAATGGGAATGCCTATCCATACTTCTCAACTTACTTAGCTGAGAAAGAATGACACCTTTCAGCACAAGGTATATAGACAAAGAAAACACCTCTGCCATGACCCCAGTTATGTAAACCATGAAAAATTAGCATGAAAAAAAATTATTAGTTAATTCTGCAAGTGCTTTTTTTACCTCTATGCCTTTACTGGCCTTTCAGAATGATGCCCTGTACACACGGTCGGACTTTCTGACAGAAAATGTGCAATTGGAGCTTGTTGTTGGAAATTCCGACCGTGTGTGGGCTCCATCGGACTTTTTCCATCGGAATTTCCGACACACAAAGTTTGAGAGCTCGCTTTAAAATTTTCTGACAACAAAATCTGTTTGCGTAAATTCCGATCATGTGTAGACAATTCCGACGAACAAAGTGCCACGCATGCTCAGAATCAAGTAGAAGAACTGCACTGGCTAGAGAACTTCATTTTCTCGGCTCGTTGTATGTGTTGTACGTCACCGCGTTCTTGACGTTCGGAATTTCCGACCAACTTTGTGTGACCGTGTGTATGCAAGACAAGTTTGAGCCAACATCCGTCGGGAAAAAATCCGATGGATTTTGTTGTCGGAATGTGCGATCGTGTGTACAGGGCATAACAGATGTAATCATTTAGAGTTTAGATGAAACGTTTAGTGTATTATAACACTTTTGTCTGTTAAATAGTAATTTTTTTCTAGAACTCTGTACATTAGACATCAAAAGAGGAACCTTTAAATTGGAATGAGAATTTAGTATCTAAAGAGGGACAGTCCATCCAAAAGAGGGACAATTTAGAGCTATGCTTATCTGGCCTTCACATTCTACTTTAATGCAACTGAGGTATCTAAAGAAGGTCAGGTTTTGTTTTCTAGGGATACTTTTTTCAGGCAGGATCAGACCACATCAAACAGGAGTATACCATGAAAGTCAAAAACATGATCACCATACAACAAAATCTAGATAGAATTGTGTTGAAATAAAAAATAAGCCTAAGATACAATGAAGAAGGGGGCTTAGAAAACTTGAATGAATGTAATAATGGGCTTTCTGTGGGGTAAAGCTGTACTATATACAGGAATTATAAAAACACATAGATAAAACATATCTCACCCAATAAATAGGTTCAATTTTTTTTTTCCACTGAGAATGTTTTTAGATTTAGATTGCTTGTTTAAAATCTTTCCATGAAAAAGTCTAAAATTCTCACCTCCTTAAAGGAAATGTACTGTAAAAAGTATTGAGGCTAACTGCTCCTTCAGAAAATGCTGGGCCCGGTTCGACTTTCCTGTATTTTCCAGTATAGGCTTCCTTTAAAGCATATCTAGACCCCCCCCCCAAAAAAAAAAACAATCATAGCAGTCTTTAAATGTGGAGGTGGCTTCATTTTATTTTTTTCCTTCTTCTTCCCCTGTCGATATGGCCAGTAACACACTTTCTGTCTTAGGGTGGCTACTGTTACTAAACCTACAACAGTAAAATCCGACTGTATATACAGTAAAGCATGCTTGGTATACTCACTGTGGAACTTAAAGAGTTAATCCTCCACATTGTGTAAACAAGCTGTTTGATCTTCCCCTTCTTTCACTGTCCCCAATCCATCTCCTGTAAAGACAGAACCTTTGGAGTCATTCTGCACATGCTCAGTTTGTTGTGTGTTGCTAGAGAGTTTTTTTATTTTTCTTGGGAGGGTGCATATGATGGGCACAGGGCCAATCAGCACTGTCCAGACAGAGGATCAGGGTTCTTGCAGCCTCATGGGACAGTCAGACTAGAATGAAAACTCCTCCTACAAGCTTTAACATGTATACTGCTGATGAGAAAAGGTATTTAGAAAAAAAAAAGAAAAGAAATTAAAGCTGAACCCCAGCTGCTGGACAGGTTGGTCTGTTAAAGGAAGTTAAAAAAATAACAGATCACTAGGTGAAAATAAAGAAAAAAAGACTAAAAACAGGAAACTAATGCATCCATCACATTTAGCCCTGGTTCACGTGTCAAATCGCATGTCAAATCGGCGGCAGTTGCTGGCAGTAGCACCGTCCTAATCGGTGTGACGCTGCATTTGCGGCACCACATTATTTTCATGAAGTCGTTTCTGTACTACTTTTTGCAATTTCTGGGTGCAATTTCCATTGACATCTGTGCAGAAACCGATGTCTGTGAAATCGCCGGGACTGACATGCAGGAGTGAAATCGTGCGAGTTCAGCTCAACTTGCACGGCTGCATTCCCGCAGCTCAGTGTGAACCTGGGTTAAAGGTTGATAAGCTGCAATATATTACAATTTGGCATTTGGGTATACATACTCATGACAAATTCTTAAATACAGTGTTGTAAATGTAGCAAATATATACCGTATATGCGAGTCATGTTACAAAGTTTTATAACCCTTCAAAACACTTGATGACAGAGAGGCTCAGTTTAATGAGAATTATTTCAAATCCATTGCTAATTAAAACTAATCCTCTCTTTGTGCTTGAAAGCTGTGTAATGAACATTTTACTGTACCTTATTTAATAAAGTCATGTTTGAGAGTTTCTTAACAATCAAATGGTACAATAATAATAAAGTACGCCGGACTATATTGAAAAAACAATTTATGTTCTTTCTTTAAATAGCGATTTCGAATATTACATAATGTTATGAAATTCCCACTTCACTTGCAGTGTTATATCATTGCTAGCAGCTAAGGGTTAGGTATACCTATGGGTCTACACTTGGTATGCATTTGTGAGCTGATTCAGGATCTATGAAAATGTCACCTATAATTATTGGCTTTTATTAATCCTTAAAATGTCTATACTGATTAGTTTTTGGTTAATGTATTTGTTGCAGGCTACCTGTCTGCTATGTGTTGTAGTGAACACAATAATAGTGAACCTTGGTATAGTTCATTCTCTTGTACTAATAGCAGTCTTTTGTCTTTTTATGATTTACATATAGACTCCATCAGAGGAGGTAAGTATAAAAGCTTTAGCTCCAGTGATGTCATATGTTTCCTATAATTGAGGATAGACCTTTTTCAGTGTATACAATATATTTTATAACTAAATATCAGTCATATTGACATTCAAATATTAATTTATTTGTGAAGCAATTGGCTTTGCCTTTCCAAAATTGCCAGTATAACCAACGTCAATGGAAGAATACAATTTTCCAGCAAATCAAACAAGACCTACAGTATTTATAATTATCCTCAATTACAGGATCTGCATGGACTAAAGTAGTGACAGAGGCAGGCAAATGTGCCTAGAGTATGCATTTCCCGCTATGCTGTATCTTGGCTCTGTAGCGTAAAGAAGCAATGTTATTATGTATTTTGACTGTGCCTTCCTCTCACATATGAAATGGGCATTTAACAGCCTACCATATAGTGGCACAATGAATTAAAAATCAGATATGTTTGAAAGTGTCCAGTAACCATCAGGGGTGATCCACTGATCATTTTTGTACTGTAGTTTAGAAAACCAAGGGGAACATCTGATTGATTGCCTGGCAGCACGTGGAATCTAAGGGTCCACTTACATGTTTGTTTATGGCTACAGAAAACCCAAGCTGTACAAATAAAAAAGGAAAATTCTCTTCTATCATTTAATGGTACACTGCATGCACACGACGTGCATTTAAAAAAAGGCAACAGTGAAAATAATGACCCTTGGTTTTAGATATCTTTGAAAACCAGGCTCACAAAGATGTAACAATAGAACAATACTACAAGGCTCATGTATGACAACTGTCATTATCAGCAAAAAAGGAAGTTTTTAGAAGTTTTGAGATACATATACAAAATGTCATTTGCAGGGTATCTTGAAAATTATATGCTGCATTAGGCTCAATTCAAATCTTACACACTGTGATATGATTCCTTATTTTCCAAAAATTGACAGCTATTTTCAGCTGTTCATGAATGCCAAATAGTTATTTTAAAATTTGGAAAAACATGGGGTGGGACTTTGCATGTGCCTCGGTGGAGTATGAATAATGATTTTTTAACACAATGGGGGTTATTTACTAAAGGAAATCCACTTTGCACTACAAGTGCACTTGGAAGTAAAGTCACTGTAGATCCGAGGGGGACATGCAAGGAAAATAAAAAACAGCATTTTAGCTTGCACATGATTGGATGATAAAATCAGCAGAGCTTCCACTCATTTCAGATCTACCCCTTAGATTTAGAGCGACTGCACTTCCAAGTGCACTTGCAGTGCAAAGTGGATTTGCCGTTCGTAAATAATCCTCAATGTTTTTAAAAAAAAGATATACAAACACTTCATTTACCATCCTTAGATGGGAATGTTTAAAACCTTACAATTTAAATAAAGATACAATTTACTGTTTGGTTGACCCAGGTTGTGTGAGTCCTGGTAAAGAATGTCGAAGGTGTTGCCTACGCATTTTCGCGGGAACCCCACTTCGTCAGGGCCTTTTAGAACAGCACAAACAGCATGTAAATATTAAATATATCCTAAAAATCCAAAATTGCGAAATTAGCTGCATCATGAAGTAATGTTAGGAAAAATGTTAATGATGCATATGTAAAAAACATAGAAGGCTCCTACACCGTTTTATGATTACCCTTTGGTACAAAATACTGATATAACAACATGAAGATATTCTTTTTAACAAATATTTACTTTAGTTGTGTTATTTTTTTGTTAGATAAAACTATACTGTTTGGCATTCATAAAGAGCTGAAAATAACTGTCACTTTTTGAAAGTAAAAGCGGAACTTTACCCATAACATCTTGATAAAAAAATAATGTTCTTTAGCAAGGAGCATACATTCCATATTAATAATTATGCTACTAAAATTAGTGTGTGTTGAAAAATGCCTCCAGCATTGCTCCTGTTTCTTCTTGCTGGAGGCTGCCATTTTACTGAAGCCTAAAACCCCCAGCTGTAAATCATAGAGCGGAACTAAAGCCATCGATTTACCAGTTTCAAAAACCAGTTTGATTTGATTGTGTCCTCAACCAAAATGTCAAAGCATCAAATGTCTGGTGTCCTAACTAATCACATGGGCAGCACCATGGCAGTTGCAGTTCAAACAGAATCAGCTTTCTTGGTTGTAAAAGGATAGGAGGTTTTAATGTCAGCAGATCGGTCTCTACAAACTCAGCAGTGCCTAAAAATCCCTAAAAATGGAGAGCGTATTACTGGATTTTAAACAGTATAGGCACTTATTTTTCATGTTTTACATTATTATTATTATAATACAGGATTTATATAGCGCCAACAGTTTGTGCAGCACTTTACAACATCGGGGAAGACAGTACAATTACAATACAGTTCAATACAGGAGGGATCAGAGGGTTCTGCTGGTTAGAGCTTACAATCTAGAAGATAACTATACCTGCTAAAGGTGCGAGCCTGAGGTAACCTAGCAGAACTTACTTTTCTGACTAATGTACCTCTTTAAGGTAAAAACAATCCTGCTGCTCCAGGTGAACCGGCGATGATGGTGTCTGCAATTCAGCTATGCATGGGGTGCACGCCCTGTCATTGCTGCAGAGCACATGTGAAGAAAGAAGATTGGACGGCTCCACACTCATATAATCCAGATAAGAGTTTCTTTATTAAAAAAATCATCACTAAAAACAGGCTCAAGGCATATTGGCAGGGGAAAAAAAGGTTGACGCGTTTTATGCGTTTAGTACGTGCTTTGTCAAAACCATCAACCGGTTTTGACAAAGCACGTACTAAATGTGTGAAATGCGTCAACCTTTTTTTCCCCTGCCAATATACCTTGAGCCTGTTTTTAGTGATGATTTTTTTTAATAAAGAAGCTTTTTATCTGCATTATATGGGTGTGCAGCCATCGAATCTTCTTTACCACTTTAAGGTGTTTAAGCTTTGAACTGAAACGAATGCAGCATACAATTAAAAGGAAGAAATTAAAAAACGCAATGCATGTTTCTTTGAGGAAAGAATGGTAATAGAAAGAATAGTAATGGAACTGAAACTATAGTCATGCTCTTTTAAACTAATAAAAGACAACAGTTGCCCTTTGTGCAGAAACTTCTGTTCCAGGATCATCTAGGCATGTGTTCACATGACTTTACTTCTTTTACTTTACAAGAAATCATGTGGTCTGAATGCCCATGCATGTGATCATATAACCAGTTGCTGTGTGTTCCCGGAGTTAGAGATTTCTGTGTCAAATATAAATAATTTTTGGCTTCTGTAGCCTTTCATAACTTTAAGGAGGACATTTTCTGCAGAAGCTGCTGTTCCGGGATCATCTAGGCATTTAACCACATGATCTCTGCTTCAGATTGGTGGATCCTCCCCCTTAGTAGAGATCATGTGACTAAATGCCTGTGCATGTAATTATATTACCAACTGGTGTGTGATCGCGATGTCAGTGGTTTATGCATCAAATGAAAGTAATTCTTTCCTAAAAAAAATGAAAATCGTGGCTTCTGCAATCTTTCATGACTTTAAAGTCTGAAAGGAGTCTTTCATATTGTACATGCATGAAGTTTATGAGATTAAAAGAGAAGTATTCGTTTTTTTAACTTCATCCTATTCCCTGTGAGCTGCTAATACATAAAAATCTTTCCAGCACTGAGAAGTGCATAATTTCTGTTAAGCTAAATACCTGTGGGAGGGACTACGGTCTTGCACACTGGACGTTTTTGCAGTTGCTCCTAGGGACGTCAGACATTTTTTTTCTTCCTGCCTCTAAAATCCCCTGCATGTTAGCCTATCTGTCCATATAGAGGTTGATTTACTAAAGGCAAATAGTCTGTGCACTGCAATGCACCCACAAGTGCAATTCAAAAGCACTGCAAATGTAGTTGCTCTAGATCTGATGGGAATATGCAAGGAAAATAAAAAAACTGCATCATAGGGCACATAATTGGATGATAGAGATCAGCAGAGCTTCCCCTCATTTCAGAGCAACTGCACTTGCAGTACTCTTCCAAGTGCACTTGAAGTGCGCATAATATTTGTCTTTAGTAAATCATCCTCATAGACTTTTAGGAGCATTTAGCACCAGTGCGCCCAGGAGAAGCAGAGTTTTGGCAGAAAAAACAATTGCCACTTGTAAATGAGTGTTAACGCTAGGTGCGTTTAGTGCTTCAGCACTTGATCCCTGCAAACGTTGCCTAAATTTGCATAAAGGAATTTTACACTTTTATAAGCGTCAGGCGTTTTTTATGGAAAAACGCTGCTGCTAGGAGGAAAGGCTTCTAGGAGAGTTTGCAAAACATCCTGTGTGCATGAGGCCTTATGCCAGCCATCTTTTCAGGATCCACCCCATTTCCTTCTCCTTTGTTTCACTGGTGTCGGGTCTGGGATGCCTGCTCTCCCCCTCCATCCTCCTTTCACAGAGCACAGAGCAGAGATTGATTCTCTTATAGACAGCCCCTATCTGCACACTGTGTAGCTGCCTGCTATGCTGCAGTTCCGACCTGTAAAGTTCCTAGATAAAAACGACTGTGCAGCACAGCAGGCAACTACACAGTGAATAGAGGCTGTCTGTAAGAGAATCAACCTGAGCTGTGTTCTGTGTGAGAGGAGGAGGGAGGGGAGATGTGCTGCCTGTGCTCAGACTGTGTGCAGTATGGGGATGTGAAAAGGAGACCAATGGGCATAGCTTCCATAGAGGATGGGCCCCCCTAACACCTCCCCCTAGATCCAGCCATGCCCATATCACTTAGACCCCATTCACACTGGGGCCGCGGCCGCAGCCGTGTTAGCGTGAAAGTGCTGCTCGTTTTAGCGGCGCTTTAGCACTGTTTAAGCAGCGCTATTCGGCCGCTAGCGGGGTGTTTTTAACCCCAAAGAAGGGGTTAAATGCGCCTGTGTTGCAGTGCTTCCAAAACGCTTTTTAGGCGCTTTGGAAACGCTGCCCATTCATCTCAATGGGCAGGGCGTTTTGGGAGCGCTAAATACAGCGCTCCCAAACCGCCTCAAGGATGCTGCTTGCAGGACTTTTCCTAACATCCCACAGGTGCACTGCCCCAGTGTGAAAAGTCACAATGAAATGAATGGGAGGCTGTTTTCAGGCGTTATTAAGAAGCTATTTCTAGCGCTAAAACCGCCTCAGTGTGAAAGGGGTCTTATGTATTTTCCACTATGCACAGGAATAGCAGAGCGCCTGAATTTGTATACTGTTCAGGTGTGTGCCTGTTCAGTAGGTGCATCAACATCTCCCAGAAAAGGAGGGAGCTAAATAGGGGACAGATTGCTGAAGTTTTGAACAAGTAAAAAGGGTTGAGACTTTATATGAGGCCTAGGACAGTTACGTCACAGTTGCCTCCATCCCTATCAAAAACGAAAAAAGAGAAGAAGTTGGGACTTTGCATGAAGCATGCGGATTTGGAAGCACAAGTGAGCTAATGAGTCCGATAATGTTACATTTATTAAATATTACATGGTAAAATGCATCAAAAGCAGCGATTCATATTGTATCATCCATCATGACATACATTAACATATTACACATAGAAGGTAATGTTAAATTAAATTGGCTAAAAAATATATATATAGAATATATTACAAAACTGCATGCTTGTTGGGTTTATGGCATCTGAAGCTCGACGCGTTTTGTGGCTATTTTGCCACTCATCAGGAGCTGATATAAATTGGATGTCTATAAAACAAAAGTATTATACCAAACAGTGAGTCAGACTTGCATATAAAGAGTAAAGGTATGAGGAATATGCTTGAATCAACCACCCATACTTACAGGTAAAGTGATGGGGAGGGCGTGACATTGGTTGTGTAGGCAGCCGGGGACAGGATCTGTCATGGGAGCTGAGACGGCACAACATGCGGCAAAGCAGGGAAGCAAGAACCATGAATGTGAACTAAGTGAATGATCCTTACCATAAGGTCGATGGTAACACGTGCCCCACCTGGCGCTAGGCGTGAAAAACAAAAACCAGAACAAAAGCAAAAAAACAAAAAAAATGTAGATGTTAAGGGGGTGGTAAACACTGAGTTAGGACAGTGAAGTAATAGATGGTCAGTAAGAAAAAAATAAAATAAATGAAAACATGTGTAGTAACAATGTGTCCCCGGCTGCCTACGCAACCACTGTCACGCCCCCTTCCCATCACTTTACCTGTAAGTATGGGTGGTTGATTCAAGCATATTCCTCTTACCTTTACTCTTTATATACAAGCCTGACTCACTGTTTGGTATAATACTTTCGTTTTATAGACATCCAATTTACATCAGCTCCTGATGAGTGACAAGATAGCCACGAAACGCGTCGAGCTTCAGATGCCATAAACCCAACAAGCATGCAGTTTTGTAATATATTCTGTATATATTTTTTTTACCCAATTTACTTGAACATTACCTTCTATGTATAATATGTTAATGTATGTCATGATGGATGATACAATATGAATCACTGCTTTTGATGCATTTTACCATGTAATATTTAATAAATGTAACATTATCGGACTCATTAGCTCACCTTTGCTTCCAAATCCGCATGCTTCATGCAAAATCCCAACTTCTCCTCTTTTTTCGTTTTTGATTGCTGAAGTTTTAACCGGCCCCTCTTAACTTTCAAACAGCAAACAGACAGTTCCAGGGACCTATATGATAGATGAAGTGCCCCTGCTAGAAAAACAAAAGGAGGGAGGAAAGAAATACCAGTGGATTCATGATTATGGTGGTATTTGTTAATGATTTAGCCTATCCCATACTTCTCCTTTAAATAACAATAGATTGAAATAGGGGTCATGTATGAAAACTTACTGAGGATAAATCAACTTGATTCTTGATTCATTACTACTCTGCCCAGACAAATTACTTTTGATGAAATCTGGCGGTTAAAGGGAGCATAAACACTTTCCTTAAAGTTTTTACAGTTTTTATACATGAAGCCCAATATTGCTTTGGCTTGATTATCTGTTCAGCATGTGCTACACTTCTGGAATAGTAGATATTATGCCTCTGCAAAATCATGGGAACTTTAATTTTATAACTTCAACATATCTTTCTTTAGCAGGATTTATCAGCAGAGGTAATGATTAAATGATTAAGGTCGATGTATATAAATCAAAGTACCTACACAGTGGTTATAATCAATGGATTGCATGTACATGTAGTTAATATAGAGCTTTGGTTTAAGAGTTTATGGTTTCCATTTGCTTGAATAAAGTGTTTGCAGTTTAAGGCAATCAATGCAACGCCTTAGGTTTGATTTACTGTGTATGTTAGCCAATCAGCTTCTAACCTCAGCTTCTTCAATCAGTTTTGGCAATCAAACCTGGAGGCTGATTGGTTTCTATGCAGCGTTGCACCAGATTTTGCACTGTCCAGTTTTAGTAAATAACCCCCCATGCTCTTTTAGAATATCTCTGCTTGAAACGCTAAAAGCCTTGGGACTCATAAATGTTGATACTTTGATTGACACTAAGCAAAGCATTAGGCTAGGTTCACATTATTACAGATCCCCTGGGGCCACCTTTGGACGGGCACAGCAGCCCATTGAGTTGAATGGGCTTCTATACCTATGAACAACGCAGGGAAAAGGTCCCTACACCTTTTCTAAAATTTCAGCTGTAGGCAAACCGAACAGTGCTGTGCGGTTCCCAGCATGACAAAATGTGGTGCGGTTTCCAGTGCGAGGGTGAAATTAATGGCACCCGTGCGCATCTGCTAGCATTTTCACACTCTATTGATGAACACAGTGTAGTGTTAAATAAGAAATAAACCTGCACTAATGGACGTCTGTCCGTGTGTTTCTCACACCAACCTCAAAACAGAAAACAAATACTCAAACTGAAAAAAAGGCTGGTGGTCTTATACTGTGTAAAAAACAACTGTAACACTATAACCAAAACCCTCCTGTTCCTAGGCATAACAACGCCACCTAAAACAATCATCAAACTAATATCATAAATCTAATCGTGAATAATCAGTATCAAAAGAGTAGTGCATACATGGAAGTCCAATAGATATAGTGTCCAAATGAAAGGTGATAATCTCACCCCTCACACACAGTGCCCCAATCACAGACCACATGGACAAGATGGTGCTCCACACTGTATTCCCTCCAGGGGACCGGTGTACACAGATAACACACCACACTCACCAAAAAGTTTTGACTCCTTGCATAAACAAGTGAGTCAAAATCAACCTGTGTTATTATCTTCCTGAAGTTATGGCTTCCATGTGTTCCAAGAACTCTGTATTGCTGTCCTTCCGACCTCCAATGGTTAGCCCAGCCGGAGAAGAGACTTTACGTTGTGTACCAAAATGAAGGAAAAGGATCCCATATAGTTAAAGTAACATTTATTGTTTAAAATAAACAGCTCCTGATAATATTTCCTATGACGAAACGTGTTGAACAGTAACTTCCCGGTTTTGACGTCACTTCTGCCACCGGAAAAATGTGGCAGCCAGCAGTTTTCCTAGGCTTACAATGCTGGCAATTTGGATGTTAGTTATTCATGATTAGATTTATGACATAAGTTTGATGGTTGTTTTAGGTGGCGCTGTTACCCTTAGGAACAGGGAGTTTTTTGACACAGTGTAGAGAGACACAACTCTAGTCCCTGCATGCAAGGGTGACTCCATAGGATGCTGCAAGAAAAAGGAGCCACCCCAAAATAGAAAAACCCGGGGCAGTGATCATGGTACCCACTTAAACAGAACTTAAGCAGGGAATAAAAGATAAAGATGCTGCATACTCACTAGGTGATTAAATCAGCTGCTAAAATTGCTTAAGCAACTGAGGGTTTAATGCCAGTTTAAAGTGGTTCTAAGGGCTGAAGTTGAACTATGGACACAAAAACATTCATTGAAATGTATTCCTCAATAGCCATGAAGATAATTACCCAATTTAGTAAACCAAATGACTGCAAACCCAGTTATTGCCATAAAAATTGAGCAATGACTTCATCACATAGTCTGTGCAGGGATCTGAACTGTGGGAGGAACAGCAGGATTCTTGCAGAAAACTACAGTAGAAGGCATATACAAGACCAGTCTACCTACACAAGGAGAGAGCTTCTGTGACTGGTCTTTATTACAGAAGGCTCCTTCACGGATACAAAGTTCCATGTTGGATCTGGAAGAAATACCAAAAAGTATACCAAGATTCAAGTAACAATACACAACACATGTAATTACAAAATATTTGCTTATCCTGGAGTTCGGCTTTAAAGAATTATGCTCTTATGATACTAGAAATTATAAAAGGCAAGTTGAGGCAAGAAGCAGGATAGCTGTTCTCTGGGGGTCAGGTGTAGGTGTAGGGATTGTGTACATTACTATGATATTCTTGATCTTTTGAGTCTCTGCTTCCAAGTCTCAGTAATGGGGACAGTCCTAGATATGCAGTCAGTGCTATGATCTTTATAGATCTGGTGATTTCCCAAGAGATTTATGTAGGGTTGGCACATGTAGGGTTGTCCATAGGGAGAAAAGAACAAAAAGAACATGTAGACTACAGTTTTCAGAAGCTGATCAGGCTGAGACTTGAAAGGGAAGCAGACTTGAGTACATGGAGGTAAGTTTATTTAGAAGCTGCACTAGCTTCTCCTTTGGAATTGCCTTGCAAGATATAAATATCTTTAGGCAAAGAAGTTTATATCCTTTGACCTGGGACTGGTTTGCATTCTGCATAAATTATTATGATATTAAATGATTATGATATTCTAGAGTAACTTCATACCAGTGTTACAGCATAATAAAAGAGGGCACTATATAGTCAATACACTTGGAAGAAAGTTGGGAATCCATGTACATTATAAAAGTTACTGTACCAGAGACAGAGAGAGAGTAAGTCCTGGTTCATACTTCTATGCAGATCAGATGCGATCCGAAAAGCATAGATTCGCTTGTCATCTAAAAAAGCATTATTTCTAATGAAGGCTGTTCACATATATGCGGTGTAAATTTGATCCGGTTCAAAAAAGGGTCCTGTGCGAGTTTAGTGCAGTACGGTGTGAATTTCAGTCCCATAGACCTCTATGGGACTGGATTGAAATCGCAGTCCAGTGTTCACATCACTGCAATTTTTTATTTTTTTTTACCTAGTTTTTATAGAACATAAAATTGGAGATGTGACCACTCCACTCACAAATTTGCACTATATTTGCATTGAAAACTGCAATGCAAATTTGCACTGTGTACCACTTTAAATTTGCACCAAATTCGCAGCGCATAAGTGTGAACTGGGGCTTAGCCCTGGTTAACACTGGTGCGATTTGACATGCGATTTGACATGTCAAATCGGCAGCAATTGCCGGCGATGGCACCATCCTAATCGGTGCGACGCTGCATTTCAAAAAGTAGTTTCTGTACTACTTTTTGTGATTTCGGGGGTGCGATTTTCTTTGACATCTGTGCAGAAATCCGCACAGATGTCTGTGAAATCGCGGCCGATATCGGGACTGACATTCGGGAGTAAAATCAGCTGAACTCGCACGGCTTTATTCTCGCAGCTCAGTGTGAACCTGGGCTTAATGTAAGTTATTGTAGGATGTTACTATTTACATTGGAGGAATGCACAATTTTTCCTGTTTAAGACATCAGTTTTCAGGACAGGTTACTGAGATTATGGAGAAAATTAAAAACACATCCGATGTACAGATGTCTGCAGTTTCAATGGGTTCAGAAAACAATTTATATGTAGGCGACTAACAGTTGTCATCAGTAACACCCTGCTGCTGGTTGAGTTCTCAATCAGTTGGGCTGGGGTATTTGACAATTAAATCATTGATTGTCAGTGTCATTTTATAGTAGTATTGTGTAGCTATGCTATGTTTGTAGATGCCTTTGTAGAATGTCTGTCGTTATTTTATGTAAGCAGTTTTGTGGGTCGTTCAATGGCATCCTGAGGTCATATAAGCCTTCAGGGAACAGTGTCAAAGTTCATGACTTGAATGTAAAGAAAATATCCTGACCAGTTTTTGTGTTAATACTTAATCATGGCAAAATTGAGAAAGAGTGAAGCTAAATGCCATGTCCCTTATTACCAAGGTATTACGAAGCCTATTTAGGAAAAAACAGTTATCCATTATAGAACACTACATGGTTCACTATTTAAAATAGCCTTACAATACTGTGTGTTATTGCAAATGCACTATGACTTCAATCACCTTAATTCAATTTAGGGTAAGCTGTAAAGCCGTGTACACACGGGCGGACTTTTCAGCATCAAACGTCCGACGGTCTTTCCGACGGACTTTCGGACGACCGGACTTGCCCACACATGAACAGACTAAAGTCCGTTCGAAAGTCCGTTGGTATGAACATGATGACGTACGAAGGGACTAGAATAAGGGAGTTCATAGCCAGTAGCCAATAGCTGCCCTTGCATCCTTTTTTGTCCTTCGGACTAGCATACAGATGAACGGATTTTTCAACCGGACTTGAGTCCGTCGGAAAGATTTGAAACATGTTCCAAATCTAAAGTCCGTCTGATTTTCGACAGAAAAAGTCCACTGAAGGTCCGATGAAGCCCACACACGGTCGGATTGTCCGACGGATTCGTTCCATCGGACGAGCCCGGTCGAAAAGTCCGCCTGTGTGTACACGGCATAACTCTGTATATACCCTATTCCTTACAAATACCATATAAATGTAAGAAGTATGTATGAAAGCAATATGTATGTCTATCTATCTATCTATCTATCTATCTATCTATCTATCTATCTATCTATCTATCTATCTATCTATCTATCTATCTATCTATCTATCTATCTATCTATCTATCTATCTGTCTATCTATCTATCTATCTATCTATCTATCTATCTATCCATCTATCTATAGGGGTTAAACCCATGTCAGGTTATTTTTTTTTTTTCTGTCTCATTAACCGCTTGCCGACTGCATCACTTAGATGTACGGCGGCAGAGCTGCTCTTCTGGGCTAGATCACGTACCTAGTACGTGATGTGACACTTCCGGGTAGGGGGCACGTGTGCGTGCCGCCGATGCCTTGGCTAGGCTGTGAATAGACACAGTGCAAGCCGATCAGTGGGTGCCTACCAATGGATGTCCACAAAATTCATTTTAATAAAAAACAACCATAAAATATATCCCAATTTTTTGTATACTATGAAAGATGATGTTACGCCGAGTAAATAGATACCTAACATGTCTTACTTTAAAATTGCGTGTGTTCGTGGAATGGCACCAAACTATGGTACTAAAAAATATCCATAGGTGAAATTTTAAACATTTTTACAGGTTGCCAGTTTAGCGTCATAGAGGAGGTTTAGTGCTAGAACTATTGCTCTCACTCAGACGTTCGCCGTGATACCTCACATGTGTGGTATGAACGCCATTTACCTATGGGGGCGTAACCTATGTATACGCTCACCACTGCGTGCGAGCCTGTGGGGATGGGGGCTCTTTACAATTTTTTACATTTTATTTTTAGATTTTTACACTGTCCCTTTTTGATCACTTTTGTTGCTATCACAAGGAATGTAAACATCTCTTGCGATAAAAATACAGCATGACGAGTCCTTTTTATGGACAGATCTGGGGTCTAAAAGCAAAAGATTAAAAAAAACAAAAAGTTTTTTTGATCTTTTGGTATAAAAAAAAAAATGGCCTTGTTTACATATGGCCGGAACCAGAATTGACCTCATAAAGTGAAGTCCGGTCCTCCTACGGCATAGAGATGAGCGGAGGTCATCTTTTTTTTTCAGCTACTGTTCGGCCAGGTAAGCCCAAGAACCACCAAGTGACCCACCTGCGAATCCCTGCAAATCCCTTTTATGAGAAAGACCAGCGCCTGAGGGAAAAAATAATACGGGGGTTATGGCATTTAGCTGCAGCCATAACCTCGGTGTTTACCATCAAAGTAATGATGTATTTTCTCGGTTAGGTGGTCAGCAAGTGGCTATCCTAAAAAAAAAGTTTTATGTATACACACACACACACACACTTTAAAGTGTTATCTCGAGTGTCAGCTGGTGAGGGAGCGATTTTAAAGGAACAAACAGGCAGCCTCTTAGCGATTCTGTAGTTGGCAAATTTTGGTACAAGCGGAAAAATCGCACACATCTGACATCGGCCTAAGCGCAAACTGTTCTCACTTTGCACCAATCTCTATGGCTCCTCCCCGCCTCAATTTGGCCCTTTGATTCTTCTCTGCCCAGAGCAAAACACAGTTTTCAGAGGGCGTGTGATTACATGGCCACCTATAAATACATAAAATGAAGGTATTTAGAATTACATTTACAGCTTACCAATCATTAGATGTGGTGGCTGCATTGGTTTTCTTTTTTTTAGCCTTTTTCCCCTCAGTTTTCACCTGGTAATCTGGTAATCTTTGCAGCCATCACGTCTAAGAATTAGGAAGCTGCAATGTAGACATGTGCAGAACAGAAACATTTGTTTAGTTACGTTTCGGATAGATTTGTTATGTTACTAATTTTGGTTTCAGAATTCGTTTAGTTTCGTTATGTTTTCATTAAAATTCGTTTCATTTATTAATTTTCTAACATATTCCAACTTTCCAGAACGATTAGAATTTGGATCGGTTGAAAAACGATCGTCCAATTCTAATTCTATATGAAGAAATAGCTGGTTGTTAAGCAGCGTGCCGGGAAACCGGCCGCCCGCATCCCTGACAACCATGAGTCATTATCTGTCAGCGGGCTTCCCCACTGACAGATGAAGATAAAGCCCCCCACCCCAAAAGCACCTTTTCCCCATGTTGACGGGGACAAGGGCTTCTTCCCTACAACCCTGGGCTGTGGTTGTCGGGGTCTGCGGGTGGGGGGCTTATCTGAATCTGGAAGCCCCAAGATCCCACCCCTATCGTACCCCTACCCATTCACCAAAAAAAGTGTCAAAAAGTAAGAAACACAGGAAACTGTTTTTGACTAGTCCTTTATTAAAAGAGAAAATAAATAAATAGTGTCCCTCGATGTACATCCATCGTCCATCATGCCGTATGCCCTCTCTTTGGCTTTGACAGCTCTTATAGCGGCAAGGGGGCTACATCATCCGGTGGCACCGCCGCCTTTGACGTCAAATGACCCCCCATGTTGAGAGCATGTGGCCTGGTATGGTTCAGGAGGGGAGGGGCCACTCACTTGTCCCCCCCCTTACCTGATCTTCCAGGCTGCATGCTTGGCTAAGGGTCTGGTATGGATTTTGGGGGGGACCCCACGCTATTTTTTTTTCTTAATTTTGGCATGGGATTCCCCTTAGAATCCATATCAGACTTTTCTATTGTCGGGCAATTGCTGGCATTCTTTATGTTTATATTCATCTGTCAGTGGGGAAGCCCGCTGACAGATGATGAGTCATGGTTGTTAAGGACATCTGCGACTGGCTTCCCGGCCCGCAGCTATTTCTTCAAACAGAATTCAAATCGGTCAATCATTTTTCGGCCGATCCAAATTCTAATTGTGCTGAAAAATTGGAATTCATTAGAAAACGAATAAACAAAATGAATTTTAACAGATTTCAACGAAAATCATTACTATTCATTACTATTTGGAGATTCGGATACATTTGATTCTCTGAATAACCAAAAATTTGTCTGAATTTGTATTTGGACCAAAACGAATTGCACATGTCTACTGCAATTTAAAACATGTTTGCTTTTGAGTTTAATACCATTTTAAAGCAGTAATAAACTGCCAGAAAAAAAAAATTAGGCCTCTTCCCTGCAGGTTTAAGTCATAATATACTAGTATGCACCACCGTCCTTTCAGAGCATAGGCGTTGATGTCAACACCGACTGCATCCCATGTGAATATCTCCGAAACAGTGCAAGTTTAGGAATTATTCACTGTACCTACAAGTAAGCCTTGATATAGGCTTACCTGTAGGAACAAGTAAAAAGTGGACTTTACTTCCACTTTAAGTGTTAAGCTAAGAGTTGTGTTCTCTGAAGCATCTCAAAGGGACTTTTTTGGGCTTTGCCTTTCAACCTCCTTTAATGATACAATAAGAGAGACGTATATTGATAATGGAGGTGTGTCATTTCTTCTTTCAAAATACCTATGTAAAAAATAGTGCCAGTAGCTATCATATTTGCCTTCCTTATGTGCAGCATACTAGAGGATCCAAAGCCATTGGCGCTGCTTGAGTTTAAATGCCATTTACATCCAAATTAGACATTCATTGTAAATTGTTTTCTATTATAAAGTGTATAAAATATTTGAAAAAAAATTGTATTGGTATGATTTGAGTTTAGTTAAATCCATAGCCATGTTTAGGCACTTACCTAAAGTGGTTGTAAAGCCAGTGATCCCAATTCCTGCCAGTCCCTTTGTAATAACAACATATACTACACAGTGTCTGTGATTTTAGAAAATTCGGCAGCTGAATACTTTTTTCAAATCACCGATGTGCAGTCACCTGATCACCCGCCGCTCTCCTTCCCCGATCTAAGGACTACAGTGGAAGGGGCTAAGATTTCTCTCTGACATCAGCCAGGCTGATGTCAGAGAGACAGAGAGTCAGAGAGATCATGTGACCGCACATCGGCGATGTGAAAAAAGGTATTTAGCTGCCAAATTTTCAATACATACACTGTGTAGTAGATCTTGTTATTACAGAGGGTCTGGCAGGAATTGGGCTCACAAATTTTGCTGCCGCACAGAATAGCGGTAGGAGGGGAAGGGAGGGGCAGCTTTTTATCAGCTCACACACTAGGACATGACAGGGAAAGAGGAGGGGGGAGAGGGAGAGTAACGGGATGACTGAGGCATATAAACTGACCACGGCATCAGGAATCAGCAGCCATGATTACCGTGGTCAACACACTAGGGGGAACACAGGAACAGACGGATCAACCAGGTATAATACAACGTAGAATGTGACTAATGTCACCGCACAAGCACTATCCCTTTCTGACACTTCTAGGACAATATTTTTATATCTATAAGTCCTAATAAGTCACTCAATTTGAGCAGTCCTATGGTTACTTATACTCCTTTAACCCAGAGTATGAGCTTTGAAATCTCATACCTTTTTTTGGAATGTCCAACAATATTGTCATTCATTTCAAATAATTGAATGGTACATTGAAGATCCTACACATATGTTTTGCTTTTTCTATTTTTATAGGTAAAACCAGTGTCTCACAGCAGGATCAATGTTTCAGCAAGATTTAGAAAAAATGTTCAAGAGCCATGCACTGTATTGTAAGTGGATTTATCTATGAACCAAGCATAGTTGTCATATTACTCTATTGTCAGTCTGAGATAAACCATAAATCACTTTCTACCTTTGCTCTATTACTAGCCTGATTGCTAATGGAGATGTTATGAATCCTGTGATACGCTTGCTGATACCAAGGAAGGTTCTGGATCAGTGGGAGCTAGTTCTAGCAATGGTCACCGACAAAGTAAAACTGCGAAATGGAGCAGTACACAAGTAAGTGACACTTATTGGGGTATTACTTATAGTAGTAAGTTACACTTACCAAGATTTTAGTAAAATGAGAGCCTAGCCTATTTTATTGAAGGATGACTGTAGTGACTATGCATTTTACAATATACCAAATATGAAAATGTATTTTTAATGTGAATTTTCTTGGGAATATGTAGAACAGGAAAAAACACACAAACATAGACCCAATTTATACACAATGGCTATCTTGGTCAATCCCGCGTATCAAGTGTGTCCTTTTCCTGTGAGCCGTGTACAGTGTCCTTTTTTTTTGCTCACTACCTGTCATTGGGACAGAAAGTAATGACAAATATCCCCTGTGATAAAGATAGCAATAAACACTTTACAGTGGGTCTAACTTATCCCCATTCTGTCCAAAACAAAAGTTTGACTAAAGTTATCGTATTGTAAGTTTGTGACAGATTTATTTTTAGTTGGCCATATAAAGGACAAATTATTGCTCCATCTCTGCATTCATGAAGCATGAACATTTGCACTGGGAGTCCTTTAAGCCAATGTTTCTCTACTCCAGTCCTCAAGTACCCCCAACAGGTGATGTTTTTAGGATTTCCCTCAGATGAAATGGCTGTGGTATTTACTAAGGCAGTGAAGCTGATCATATCACCTGTTCAAAATAATGGCAAGCCTGAAAACATGACCTGTTGATGGTACTTGAGGTCTGGAGTTGAGAAACATTGCTTTAAGCGACTGACACATATTCATGTCTGTTACAGGCAGACTCAATGTATAAGTAGATTAAGCTTTCAGTGCTCATCCAGTCCTCTCACTGCTGTTTCTCATTAGAGCTAATGTCAGTGATCTAAGGCCCACACATGACCACACATAGTAATTACATGCTTTTTTTTTTTTTTTTTTTAAACTTTAAGCTTCATTGTCAGGATTGGCAGGTATCCTGGGAATTTGAAGCAGCTCAGGATTCTTCACCATGATGAAACTCCTACCTGGGAGGCCTATCAATTTCACTTGATTGTGGATTGTCTTAAAATGAAAAAGAACTGATCTGATTTGAGTGTTTCTGCAGCTATGAAATGACCATTACAATAAATGACAAATACCCACTTTAAACATTGGGGGTCTGTGAAGATTTTACCATCTGTACATTGGGGCTATGGAAAATGTTCCCTTACTCTACACTGGTAGTCCATTGTAATTGTCCCCTGACACTGATGGTCATTTGATAAGGGCCAACTTTACGTTGGTGCTCGCTAATATAAGTGCCTCCTTGCGTCGTTGGTCAGTGGCAGGAACAATGTCCTTTCCATTGGTGGTCAACAGGAAGAATGCCTCTTAGACTGGTGGCCAGTGTAGTGTCTGCTTACACTAGTAACTATTATAGAAGTGCCCCTTACATTGGTGATCAGTGAAAAATACCCACTTACATTGCTGGTCAGTAGAAAATGTCTCCTTACATTTGTGGTCAGTGGAAAATGGCTTCTTACATCGGTGGCCAATGGAAAATGCCTCCTTACATTGTGGGTCAGTGGAAAATGGCAAAATAGAAGACAATTACCGCTCCAAGTGCACTCACCAAACATCAGCCCCTCCACTGTGCAATTAGGTGCTGGTCCGATCTGTGATTGTGGCAATCCAAGCATCAAAAGAACAAAAAGTGACCAGGGAAATCCAAAATGTAATGCATGAAATCCATATCACAAAGACATTACAGCTCCAGATCACAGGGCGACAGCAGTTGTTAACACCTTTAATGCAGAACGTGCTTAATCATAACAGTTACTAAGCGCAATCTGCGTGAAATGCATTGACAACTGCTGTCATTCTGTGATCTGGAATTGTGATGTCTTTGTGATATGCGTTTTATGCAATACATTTTGGATTTCCCTGGCCATTGGAATGCGGTCAACCTTTGTTCTTTGGATCAGTGGAAACTGGCCTCCTGTGTTGGTGGTCAGGTCACTTATTTTGAGTTGACTGAAAGTGGTGTGCGTTGCTGTCATCACAAAGCAGGACATCCATGTGACAGGCAGCTGAGATCCTCACGGATTGGACTCTTTGGAAGAAAAATGCAGCATCTCTGTCCTGTATTTGTGCAATCAGGTGACTTGCTATGGTTGTAATTATGTCACTGCTTGAACTCAATCTTCTTTTTTATGCTTTCCACCCAGTGATGACAGTTGGGTGGTCAATATAGCGGATTTTCGTGACAAGGGTTTAATATGTTTATGCCATCAAATATTATACCTTTTGGGGATAAGTGTAATATTTTTCATTTTATCCTCCACCAGGCTATACACATTAGATGGAATTCCTATTCAAGACGGATCAGAGCTGGAAAACGGACAATTTTATGTTGCAGTGGGCAGGGAGAAGTTCAAAAAGTTGCCATATAATGATCTGATATTTTCAAAGGCCTCTGTAAGAAGAAGTTATGGGTAAGCTTAAATCAATATAGCTAGAGTACTCTATGAATGATAATATTCACAAGTTTATAATTTAGTGCTGGTTTACACTAGTGCAATTTCTGATGTCACCTGAGTTGCACAGAGTTGCATAGTTACATTCACATCAATCTGACTCTTTCTGAGTCTTGACTCTGTGAAGTGCAATTTTGGAAAAGGTTCCTGTGCTACTCTGGTGTGATTTCAGTGCGATTTGGTTCCACAGAATATGTTAATCATATCAAAGTGCATCACAGTAGTGTGAGCAGAGCCTTAATAATTGGGCACAGCAAAAAAAATGTTTTGTTACATTATTACATATTGCAAGTAGGCATTTTATTAAAGTTTTTAAACTATGTTTTTTTTTTTTTTTTTGATTAGTTCAAAAGCTTCCTCGTTGCCTCCCATTAATGGATACAGAAAGTCTAAGGAGAACGTAAGTAAAACAGTTGCCCATGTTTTTGGTGACTATTCTGTACAAAGTCTTGCATGGTATAAAAAAAATAAATAAAAAACACAAAGTAATCAGAAATACTATTTTGTAAGTCTAATTACACTAAAATACTAAGGGATGAAATCTTAACAGTTGCTATGAGGAATTGACTCTTATACTGTTGCATTAAATAAAGACCTCATTTTTAATGACCCATCACCACCATATTGCTGGCGTTTTCAGTGTGGACTGCGGCAAACACAGAAAGCCGATGACAAGCCAGGTGTAACCTCTCCCACTCCCATCAATTATTTGTTAGTGTCCTAGAACGATGGATGTTTTACCATTTTTTTTAAGTATTTTATTTCTTCTATCAAGATCTTTATTACTTCCATCAAGACTTTCCTTGATGATGTCTTGAAGGTTGTACCTGCACCCCACGGAGTGAAGATGATGGGGCCTGCCTGTAATGTAACTGTTCGGCACTGGGCTTTCATTGTGGCTCTTCTTAGACCTCTGGAACCGGTGTTGGTTAGCCCCAGAGTGCTTTACAGGTTAAGAGACGTGGAAAAACCTCTGGTGTCACCCAGTATCTGAAGGCTCCATAGTATGTCCAAAAGACGGGATAAAGATAACTTATTTTATGATGTTTGGGAATTGGGCTCTCATTGTGGTACTTCCCAGTCCCTCATGTACTGTGTATTTTTTGTTTTTAACACTAAGCTTTTATTTATAAAAAAATTTAAATTTATTTATTTTATTATTTCTTCCCTTAAAGTACAACTTTACTTTAGTTTTAAAATTTTTTAATTGTTGTCTGTGTCCCTGTTACTGAGATTCACCCTCTCTATTCGTCCTGGAGTTATCACCAGTACAGGAATAGGGGAGAAATACTCCAGTGGTGACTTGGGTCATATTGATTGGACCCTGGGCAAGTATTTTCTCGCCCCCCCCCATACCGATCTCCACGCCAGCAACCCAAAAAAAAAACATAGCCGGCTAAGTGTTGGGGCCTGGTTACCAATGCCATTGGCACACCTTAAAGCAGTCAATGAGACCTCCGGGCAATATAAGAGCTATAGGGTAGCTGGTAGGTAAATCCTAATGGTTTAGTCTATAGCGGTGGTAACAAGAAGCGATGGGCCGAACAGCCCCCAGTTCGGTTCGCACCAGAACATCTCGAACAGGAAAAAGGTTCTACTGAACATGCTAACTCTATTAAAGTCTATGGAACACAAACATGAAAAATCAAAAGTCCTAATTTTAAAGGCTTATATGCAAGTTATTGCCATTAAAAGTGTATCGGGACCTGGGTACTGCCCTGGGGACATGTATCGATGCAAAAAAAGTTTTTAAAACGATAATTTTTAAAGGAGCAGTGATTTTATTGATGCTTAAAGTGAAACAATAAAAATGAAATATTCCTTTAACCACTTCCCACCCGCTGTACGCCAAATGACGTCCTTGAATATTGTGACAGAGGAGCAGTGGTGGCTGGTGCTCAAAATTTTTTTTTTGGGGGGGGCGCAAAAAAAACGGAAAAATTCGGAAAAAAACCCCCCATCAATTGCAGCATCACTGTGCCCATCAAATGCAGCCACTGTGCTATAAAACACAGCCACTGTGCCCATCAATTGCCACCACTGTGCCCATCAATTGTAGCCACTGTGCCCATCAAACGCAGCCACTGTTCCATCAAACGCAGCCACTGTGCCATCAAACGCCACCACTGTGCCCATCAAATGCTGCTACTGTGCCCATCAAATACCACCACTGTGCCCATAAAACGCTGCCACTGTGCCCATCAAAAGCTGCCACTGTGCTCATCAAATGCTCCCACTGTGCCCCATAAAATGCTCCCACTGTGCCATCAAATGCTCCCACTGTGCCCATCAAATGCTGCCACTGTGCCCCCCCCACCCACCACACTTACCCTGTCTCGGTGGGGCAGCGGGTGACGGCGGCTGGGCAGTGTCCTCAATGTCTTCTTCTCCCATCCTCTCCTCCCATCCTCTCCTATGATTGGACGCCTGATAGGCATCCAATCACATTGCCTGTTGTTTCAGCCAATCAGGTGACGGTTAACAGACCCGAGCACCTCACTGGCGGAGAGGCGGTTCAGTGTTAGGAAAGCGAATATTCATTCGCTTTTCTAACACAGCTGGGTAAACTGCGAGCGCCCAGCATGGCGATCATTCTTTACCTTTTTTTACGCCTATTAGAGCCTATGGCTCTAATCAGGTGCTTCAAAAACACCCCGCCACTGTAATTCAGGCGCCCGGTGCCCGAAAAGGGGCCAAGCACCTGAATAGGGGGTGGCAGCAGCGGCCATAGATCGATTCATGCAATGCATGAATATATCTATTGGTGATAGAGGGGGTGGCTGGAGAGAGGGGGCAGTGCCTATGGGCCCTTATGGACGCACCGCCACTGCAGCGAAGAGACTCACTGATCAGTGTAATCTGTGTAGTTGTCTCAGCGGGAGGAATTCCTTCTTGCACCTTGCTTGTGTGGATAGAGGAATCTGTTAACTTTTTTTTTTTTTTTTTTTTTTTTACATTCAGCTTGCTGGCTGAACAGAAAAAAGAATACATCTATGACCAGCTTATTCTGCATGTATGGATGCTGCACAGCAATTTTGAAGTTTTAAAATGTTGCTAGCCACCAATGATGGAGAGGGGTTTAAAATGCCACAGCCCAACATTGATTGTGGGATTGCTTTATGGGGCTTAACCACTTGCTTACCGGGCACATTTACCCCCTTCCTGCCCAGGCCAATTTTCAGTTTTCAGTATTCTCACACTTTGAATGACAATTGCAACACTGTACCCAAGCAACATTTTTATCCTTTATTTTATACATATAGAGCTTTCTTTTGGTGGTATTTAAACCCTACTGGGTTTTTATTTTGTACTAAACAAATGAAAAAACACCAAAAATTTTTGAAAAAAAACAAAAAACATTTTTATTAGTTTCTGTTATAAAATTTTGCAAATGGGGCTGATGAGGCTGTGTGCACCTTAAATTATTTTTTTACTACCCTAATACCAGCATTTTTCCTCATTTCCAAAAACTTGTGGCAAAAACGTAGATCACCGTGGGATATCTACTTTCCAAAAAGGGGGTCATTTTGTGGGGGGTTTCATACCGTCATGGTGGAAGGAGTATCCAAGTCAGTGACCCAATTCAATAGTAACCTTGGGCCTCTAAATCCTTCAAGTCTACTACCCTAATACCAGCATTTTTCCTCATTTCCAAAAACTTGTGGCAAAAACGTAGATCACCGTGGGATATCTACTTTCCAAAAAGGGGGTCATTTTGTGGGGGGTTTCATACCGTCATGGTGGAAGGAGTATCCAAGTCAGTGACCCAATTCAATAGTAACCTTGGGCCTCTAAGTCCTTCACGTCTACAACCAAGTCCTCTTCAGCATGCGTGGATGGTGGGTGGGTTGGGCAGACATCTATTAGCCTTTGCGGACATATGGTTAACAAGCATCCTCACTGCATGAGTTTAAAGCGTTGTGTCCAGGGACTACAAAATAGATTTCTTTCTCCATCTCCACTCGACTTTATGTTGTCCAACCTGTCTTTTTTTCTGCACAGGCTAGCAGACCTCCACACTGCTCTTAAAGATCTTTTGGATCAAGGAGTTATTGCTTTTGGTTTCAAAGTTTTTATTCCAACCTTTCCACTATTGCAAAACAAAAAAGGACATTCACCTCATCTTACATCTGGGGGCCTTAAACATTCTCTTTAAAGCCCCAAAAAATTGCATAGAATTCATTGGATTGTTCTAGCTTCCCTCCATCAGGGAGTCCTCTTAGCATCTGTAAACATCATGATACCTGTTTATATGTTCCCATCTTCCCAGTGCACCAACACTACCATTGATTTGTGGTTGACACACAACACTTTCAGTGTGTTGCCTTCAATTTGGTCTGTCTTGCCCAATCCAAGTGTCTCCCACTAAAAGAATAGTTGGCACAAATAATGACTCCCAATGTTCTGCTGTCAAGTACTTTTTGCATCTTGTTCTTTGGGATGTATTGACACTCTATACGCACTAATATATCATAAGGGGTTATACTCAACAATGTGCCTTTCTTGGCACTGAAATTCAAGATTTGATTACTGCATTGATGAACATAATGAACATGATTACAGCTTTTATAACATGCATAAAACAAGCAATGGCTGTTATGTATCAATGAAATGAAACTGTCTTGCTTTCATAATGCTCTTACATTTCTTTTCATCTTTATTTACACCAAAAAAACGATCACCCAGTGTGTTCAGTTTAAATTACAGGAATGGTAGTGATGCCAGTACATGTACAACAGACCTTATGTGATTCCAGCTCTGAGTGGCTTTTTCAGCTCATATAATCTTCTGGAATGTATTTATTTATGTGGTTACTAGAGAAACTGCAATAACCCAGAGGATTTGTTTGATCCACAATATAATAGTGGATAATTAGATAGGTTGTTGTAGTTAAGAGATGTGATGTGTTCTGCTACTAGGGAAACACACCAATTTATGTCCCATAAGTCCTTAACACCTTTGAAAAATTCCCCAGACACTATAGGCCTGGCATTGGGAATGATCAAAGGTGCTGTAGAACTAGATAATTGTGTAGTGGAAACATTAAACCAGGGAATCATTTCATTTTTAATATTTAAAGTAATTGTAAAGGATCACCTTGTAAAACAACCCATTCAGTTTAAAATAGAAATGGAAGGCAAAACGTGTGTATGGGTATAAAAAAAAACATTATAAATACCTATTTTCCCCTTTCTTATAAATGGTCACATTCCCTCTGTTCTCAGAGCTGGGGGGAGGAAAAACAGCAGCACTGAGTGAGGTTCACAGTGAAAGGCTGTGTGTGTGTGTGTGTGGGGGGGGAGGGGGTATCAGGGCAAGTCTGATCATTGGAGGAGAGCAGGCTGAGTTCCCAGCACAGCTAGAGAACTGATCATGGTGTGCTCTTCTGCTTAGTGTGGTCAATTTTTAATAGAAAAGCAGAGGGACTGGCAGGAACACCAGTGATTTCACACAAAGGAAGCAATACAATGAGAACAGGAGACTTTGTCACAGGAGTGTACTTATTTCTCCATTCCTGTGACCCCAATTCAGCCGACAGTGGGCTAAAGCCCACTGTTGGCCAACATCACAGAGCCAGGGCAGGGAGGGGGCATTGAAGTGGGGTGGGAGGAGGGAGATTGGTAATGGAGCTGTAATGCCCTGAGCTCACAGAATGTGGTGTGAGTGATGATGGGAGTCATTCAAACTAGAAGAGGAGTGGTGTTGGATTGATGAATGGGTGAGTCTGCCAGGAAGAGGAAGCAACTATAGCAGCTGGTGCTATTTTTTAAAACTTTAGGAGCTGCTGAGGGATCTATTTGTTTGTTTTTTGCCTAAGATGGAATTGTGGTTTACCACAGGTACCTACAATACCTGCTATACATCTCCTCTACAGAAGCCCCTGGCTGCCATAGTGAACTGCCAAGCACAGATTAAATAATAGGAATTATTTCATGCCCCACATTTTAAAATGAATGCAATGATTTTATGCATTTATTATAAAATATAATTTGCTTCAATTATTTAACATTCTACAAAGTGAACAGCAAGGGAATCATTAACTGTGAAAGCGTACAAAGAAAACACAGAGAGGGTAAATCAGTGCTAAAGTACATTGAAGAAAATTGATCTATGGCATTATGTGAAACAAATATCTGGAATATGCTTTCCGACGATTCACTAATGTAGTAAAAGTTAACAATGTTAACTCAAAATGCAAAATGCTTTACTCAACAGAATAGCTAACTTTCATTAGCAATACAAGTATCATTTTTCAGTGGAACTTCACTCTCCCAATCAACATTGATTTTTTTTCATCCTCATGCTGTTAGCATTATTAACCTCCCTGGCGGTTTTCCCGTGTGTGGCTCGGGGTTAAAATTCAGTACCATTAGCGGTAACCCCGAGCCACACTTGGGATCGCATTGCAGGATCCTGGAGCGGCGTTACTTACCTTGTCCCCGGGATCCTGCGATGTCACCCGCAGTGTCCGAGGGCTCCGTCCTCCTCCGAAGCCTCTCCGTGCCAGGCTCCGTTCCCTGCGAGTGGCGCGATGCACGGGGGCGGAGCCTGGCGGCAAATTCAAAAAAATGTCAAAAGCATAACACATACAGTACTGTAATCTTACAGATTACAGTACTGTATGAAATGATTTCACATCCCTTTTGTCCCCAGTGCTTTGTCCCATGCCCTGCATGCAATTTTACATGATATACCCTGTTCTTTCTGCCTGGAAACTGGAGATTGTCCATAGCAACCAAAAAGTGTCCCTTTACGTCAAAAGTGGCTTTAGACCAGCTAGAAAACAGCGATAGTAAATTAGAACACTTGCAGAATTGAGCGATAGTGAATTGTGGGGAAATTTATTTTATTACTATTTTTTTTTTTTTTTTTTTAATTATTTATTTTTATTTATTATATTATAATTTATGTTTTTGTGTTTCAAACTTTATCATACCCGGGATATCTACTAGACTCTGGTTTGGACAGATTTAAGTGTGTTATTGTTAAGATTTACAGACCTACAATATAAAACGCCAAATTTCCATGCAAAATAATGGTACCGCTTTCAGCACCTAAAATCCTAAATAATCATACCGCCAGGGAGGTTAAATAGATAGAAAAGTATATCATATTTGTATTTGTTTTAAACTTTTTTTTTTTTTTACATTTCTTCAGTTACTTTCTGGTTTCGTGCCTAGGCAAATTATGTCATTAAAGTGTTTGTTTCCCCAACACTTCATATTCCTGATATGTGCCTGCTGTACAGGCACATATGTATGAGAAAGTACAGTATCCTGTTCTCTTTGTATTGCCTCCTTTATGTGAAATCCCTGGTGTTCCTGCTAGTCCCCTTACTTTTCTATTAAAAACTAACCACGCTAAGCAGGAGCACACCATGGTCAGTTCTCTAGCAATGCTGGGAACTCAGTGTACTCTCCTCCGATGATCAGACTTGTCATTCAATGGAAAGTTCAGTGTGATGCTACTTCTCCTCCCCTAGCTCTTATGCAGCTGAGAACAGATGGAATGTGATCATAAAAAAGGGAAAAGACAAATATAATGTTTTTTTTTTTTTTATATCGATACAAACATGTTTTGCATTTCATTACTATTTTAAACTAAATGGGTTGTTTTACAAGATGATCATGTAAATCATAGTTACATAGTTGGTAAGGCCGAAAAAAGACAATAGTCCATCCAGTTCAACCCGTGTAGGTGCATGTGTACCAGTGCCTATAATGATTTCCCATATCCCTGTATGTTGTGTCCTTTAAGATGTCTTTTAAAAATATCAATACTCCCCACAGCCACCACCAGTTGTGGGAGAGAGTTCTATATCCTTATTGCCCTGACAGTGAAGAACCCCCTATGCAGTTTAAGGTTAAACCGCTTCTCCTCTAGTCTCATTGTGTGCCCCATGTCCTTTTACACTCCCTGGGAAGGCTGTCCACAAGGTTTAGGAGTGTGTCTATGGGAATGTTTGACCATTCTTCCAGAAGCGCATTTGTGAGGTCAGGCACTGATGTGGATGAGAAGGCCTGGCTCGCAGTCTCCACTCAAATTCATCCCAAAGGTGTTCTATCGGGTTGAGATCAAAACAGGCCATTCAAGTTCCTTCACCCCAAACTCGCTCATCCATCTCTTTATAGATCTTGTTTGTGCACTGGTTCAGATCATTTGGTGAAGGGGGAATATGGTGTGGGGTTGTTTCTCAGAGGTTGGGCTTGGCCCCTTAGTTCCAGTGAAGGCAACCCTTAAGGTGTCAGCATACCAAGACATTTTGGACAATTTCATGCTCCCAACTTTCTGGGAACAGTTTGGGGATGGCCCCTTCCTGTTCCAACATGGCTGCACACCAGTTCACAAACAAGGTCCATAAAGACAGACATGAGCGAGCTTGGGGTGAAGGAACTTGACTGGCCTGCACAGAGCCCTGACCTCCCAATAGAACCCCTTTGCCATGAATTAGAGTGGAGACTGGGAGCCAGGCCTTCTCGTCCACATCAGTGCCTGACCTCACAAATGTGCTTCTGGAAGAATGGTCAAACATTCCCACAGACACACTCCAAAACCTTGTGGACAGCCTTCCCAGAAGATTTGAAGCTGTTATAGCTGCAAAGGTTGGGCCAACTCAATATTGAACCCTACGGACTAAGACTGGGATGCCATTAAAGTTTATGTGCGTGTAAAGGCAGGCGTCGCAATACTTTTGGTAAGCTAGTGTAGATGGATGGGGGAGTTTGCTTTGAATATTAAAAATGAATTAAACAGTGTTTTTGGTTTGCGGTGCTCAGATGCAGCGAAGATCCACTTTAAAGAAACCCTTTTGCCATACTATTTATTTTTACAACAATCTTTGCAAAAGATTACAAAAGCATTTAACTTATTTTAGGTGTGGTATTCACTTTTAAAATCCTTCATTGTGTAGACATCCTAAGTCTTGCTTCTGCTCTCCACAACCTTGGATGTGATGTGAGAATCTCAGAAGCCCCAGCAGACTCAGATCTGGCACTCAAGTGAGACGCTATAAGATTCTCTTTCTCTTCTCGCCGTCTGTTACAAAAATAGGTGGAGTGCTACAAGCTAGTGTGGGGTGGTGTGGGTTTGAGTTACTATACTAACACAGTGATTATACACTCCTAAAAGAGGAGAAGGCTATGACATGTCACAAGGTAAGAGGCTGTGCTAGAAAATATACTCTTCTAAAGCAGTTGGATTTGTTCGCAAGTTAAGAGGCACATTTCAAGTTAACAAAAAAAAAAAAATTATGAAAAGATTAATACTGCATTTAAAAAGCTTGAATTTTCTGTACTTTGTACCTACAATTCTTTTAAGTTGGTAACAGTGTCTAAAGCACAACTAAACAGTATATGGGCACCACATGAAGGCAGGAGGGTGTGAGAGAAAGCCCCTCTTCCAGATGAAAGAGAAAAAATGCCCATGAAGATTCCTGGGATGTACAACATCATTTTGGCCCAGGCCAAAAACCAGGAAGCATCTGAAGAAATGTCAATAAAAACTTTAATACAAGTAAAATACAATACACCTGAAAGGGGGGAGACACATATTGGGAAGATATGGAGTGCTGCACACCCCGAATAATATCAAAAAAGGGAAATGTCCCCCGTATGGGGTTTTCTAGGCAGCAAGAAAATATGAAAATGATAAGGTGTAGCTTAAAAAATTATTGAACTTTAATGACAGCATAATCTCAAGGAATGCCAATGATGGTTAAAATAAGAGCTGTGATACAGGAGATAACACAGGTGAAACTGGCACAAATTTATACAACGTTCAAGCGCTATGGTAGGATAGTAATCCTGACGTGTTTCGACCCCGTTGGGTCATCTTTAGAGGATTCAGGCACTGTAACAAAATTTATGTATTGAGATTCATGGATATGACCATAAAAACTAAAGTATAATGAATATAAGTTTATCAGTATAATTGCCAATCACATCGTGTTAAGCGGTTTCTCCTGAGCCTAAAATTCTCCAAAGCCTCCCCCACCAGATCCCGGCAGGGGTCCCCAGTCGGCCACCACATCAACAGGGGGAGCTGATCGCCCATGCGTGTCTTACGAGGAGTCACAACCAGTGGATAATTCCCCAGCAGTATGTGGATATTCACATAATGGTGAAGGTAAAAATAGGATTAAGAATGGTAAATGTAACTGGATGTAAATATCAGTATGTCAAAATGAGTAATGAATAGATGGTGGTATCTGTATAATTACAGTGAAAAGAGTGACAGAATAGGGTGAAACAGGGATGGGGATGTATGGGTGTGGAAAAAGAGACGAATGTGAGGAGAACATGTGGAGAAAGAAGGGAATGGACTCAGACTCGTATGGATAAAAGGGGGAGGGACAAACGCAAAAAAAAAGGGGGGTAGGGAGGGTGGAAAGAATGGGCAAGGAGGACGGGGGACGGGTAAAGGGGGGGGGGGAGAATAGGGAGTGAGAAGGGAAGGGCCAAGAAAAAAAGTTTCAAAGAAAATATAGGGGAAAATAGGGAGTGTAGTGAAAAGAAAAAACAGTGAAGTGTGAAGATGGTGCAAGTGGGGTGATGGAGTGTAAGTGGAGGGGAAGCACAGGGGTAGGGGAAATTGTGAAAAACGTGTGAATGCGGTAAAAGGGGCCAAAATGAAACCAACAAAATGCAATGAAAAGCGAAAACAACAAAGAAAACATGAAAGGGAAAAACGTGAAAAGGACCCGCAATGCAGGATAAGTCACATCAAATCCAACTCATCAAGATATGAAGGTACTAGTGGTTACCTGTCTCCGGACTTTCAGTCAGTTTGATCAACCTGATGGAACGGTAGGGACTAAATAAGGATCCCCCCCAAAATACTTCATCATTTTGTATAAAGGGCTGGCCACTGATTGGATGCCTAATTGAGCTGCAGGTGCGCGGGTGCCACCCCCACCTCCTCTCCTCCAACAGGGATCGTGCCGCCTAATGGCACTCCACATGTGGAGTTCAGGAAGACGGATGTCCCGGCGCAGCTGTCACACCTGCCGTAATTGCATGACGCCGTGACGTCACGCGCATGGCAACGCGTGCTCGCGCGGGCAGCACCATGGCATCCGGATGTGATCCGGAACGCCACTGGCAGGAAGTAATACACCCCAGAAGGGTGCAGGAGGGAAGCACGGGCCCTAAGCCCCTCCGCCAGGAAGAGACGCAGCAGCGTAGCACCCACCCCCCAATGGGTCAGCGGGCCGATTAATCCACGTCCGGGTCAATACGGGGGACATTTCCCTTTTTTGATATTATTCGGGGTGTGCAGCACTCCATATTTTCTCAATATGTGTCTCCTCCCTTTCTATACTATATTGGGTGGTTAAACACCCCTTCCCCCATTTTGACACTTGAGTTAAGATATGAGCTGTGGGATGGTTTTGGTTGAATTTTGCATTTCTTATAACATCCTTATTGTTATTATTGTCTCTATCGTATAAGTATTGTGCCACATCGTTTACAGGACGAGCCAGGACGTTGCCGTGCGAGTGACGTCACAGCGCCACACAATTACGGCTGGTGTGACGGCTGCGCCGGAACATCCGTCTCCCTGAACGCCGGGGGGAGCCACATGTGGAGTGCCATTAGGCGGCATGATCTCTGCTGAAGGAGTGGAGGTGGGGGCGGCCCGCGTGCACCTGCAGCTCAATTAGGCATCCAATCAGTGGCCAGCCCTTTATACAAAATGATGAAGTATTTCAGGGGGATCCTTATTTAGTCCCTACCATTCCTTTAGGTTAATCAAACTGACCGAAAGTCCGGAGACAGGTAACCACTAGTACCTTCATATCTTGATGAGTTGGATTTGATGTGACTTATCCTGCATTGTGGGTCCCTTTCAGGTCACTTCATTCTATTTTGGTAATTACATCATTTCGGATAATTTAGAACTGATTTCACCTACCCTTAATACATGTTTTACCAATGTGGCACCTCACCATTGTGATTTCTTTTTTTGTTTCATTTCTGTCCCATCTCTCTCCCTCCTTTTCCTCTCATCACCTCTACCCAGCACTCACTTATTATTGTCAGCATACTACTACACATTTCCATCACTCACCCAGTCACGGTTGGATTGTTTTCTTTGTTGTTTTCGCTTTTCATGGCATTCACACGTTCCTCACAATTTCCCCTACCCCTGTGCTTCCCCTCCACTTACACTCCATCACCCCACTTGCACCATCTTCACACTTCCCTTTTTTTTCTTTTCACTACACTCCCTATTTTCCCCTATCTTTTCTTCGGACCTTTTCTTCTTGGCCCTTCCCTTCTCACTCCCTATTCTTCCATTCCCCCCCTCCTCCCTGCCCTTTCTTTCCACCCTCCCTCCCCCCCCCCTTTTTTTTTTTTTTGCGTTTGTCCCTCCCCCTTTTATCCATACGAGTCTGAGTCCGTTAACTTCTTTCCCCACATGTTCTCCTCACATTCGTCTCTTTTTCCACACCCATACATCCCCATCCCTGTTTCACCCTATTCTGTCACTTTTTTCACTGTAATTATACAGATACCACCATCTATTCATTACTCATTTTGACATACTGATATTTACATCCAGTTACATTTACCATTCTTAATCCTATTTTTACCTTCACCAATATGTGAATATACACATACTGCTGGCCCCAAAATAGAGATAACATCAAACAAATCATAAACAGATTTATTAATATTTTTTCCAATACTCCACGATTGGTAATAATACACATATTCCTATCCGTGCTAAACACAATGCACTGATAGCACTGTTATATGTCATTTGATGCTTTGACTGCAGGAGCCCCCGCATACCCCCATGCCCCACCCTGGTTTTGGGAATTATCCACTGGTTGTGACTCCTCGTAAGACACGCATGGGCGATCAGCTCCCCCTGTTGATGTGGTGGCCGACTGGGGACCCCTCCGGGATCTGGTGGGGGAGGCTTTGGAGAATTTTAGGCTCAGGAGAAACCGCTTAACACGATGTGATTGGTAATTATACTGATAAACTTATATTCATTATACTTTAGTTTTTATGGTCATATCCATGAATCTCAATACATAAATTTTGTTACAGCGCCTGAATCCTCTGAAGATGACCCAACGGGGTCGAAACACGTCAGGATTACTATTCTACTATATCGCTTGAACATTGTATAAATTTGTGCCAGTTTCACCTGTGTTATCTCCTGTATCACAGCTCTTATTTTAACCATCATTGTCATTCCTTGAGATTATGCTGTCATTAAAGTTCAATAATTTTTTAAGCTACACCTTATCATTTTCATATTTTCTTGCTGCCTAGAAAACCCCATACGGGGGACATTTCCCTTTTTTAATACAATACCCCCATCCTATCTATTTACTAAGTTTAGCAGCATAAGGATTACAAATTGTTAATATTGATTGAGAGAGTTTCTTTCCATTTTAAGGTAATAACATTTACTCTAGAATTTCACCTAATAAAAACCCCAATGTCTTTCATTTTGATGCATGATCATTATGAAACACGTTCAAAAATGCTTTCTTAAATTGTTATGTATTTATTTCCAGATTTTGGAACATGAAAATTATACACATCTCAGCCACTAGGGGGCACCCCGTTGCTTGTAATAGCTACCTAACAGAAAAAAAGCATTCAATGGTTTTCAGTTTTCTGAATCTGACCGCAGCTCAAAGATCACTGAGTGCACAATGTAACAAACTTTCCCAAGGCTGTAATATTATTTATTACATAAACCAATAAGGCAGAAATGTGAATGAATAGAACATAGGGTAGCCACATGTGCCTGTGGAAGCCTCAAATCTATTACAAATGCTCACTTTCTGTTAATAACGAAGGAAAATTGTTTTTTCTATCTCGTACAGAATGATTTTGCACGGCAGTCGCAAAAGTTTTACAAGCTGCAACACGCTTGAATGAAAAGGAAATATTTTGCAAAAGTTAAAAAATGTGATTAAAAACATTGTTACATGTATCCATGTTTAGAGCTATGTAAACCTTTCCAATATATGCAGTCAGTGTTCCATAAAATCGCATCTAAGTTTTATGAATGTTTCCCCCTGTATAGACCCACATATATTAATCAGATAAACATTGGGTAACGTTTTAATGTCAAAGTAGAACAATAGGCAAAGATTTTTTTTCCCGTTTTGGATAGAGTAAGAGGGTTATAACCCCTGCCAGTTTTTATTTTGCCATCTCTGTCAGTTGGGGCGATTTCCTTTCACTTCCTGTCCCATAACCAAAACAGGAAGTGAGAGGAAACGCCTCCAAAGTGGGGGAGTCCCTTGTCACCAGGGTCACCAGAACTAGTGTTCCTATTGGAATATGTCCCCTCTGTTCATGTTCTGTGACAACTCAACATTTGTAATTTATTTTCACAATGGCAACGTCACAATCTCCACCTCATTCAATCAGAGATTGCCTTGCATTCCTTAAGAAGAATGCAAGGTGTTCTACAAGTGGGGCAGATGCCGGGCAAACAACCCCCCTGTGTTCATTGTGCAGCAGAGCAGCCAGTCTGCATGGAACCTGGAAGCTAGTGGCAATCATTGTAGTAAAGGTACCTACTACATTGATTGTCAGCTCCCACAGGGATGTGCCAGGTATGGCACATATATATTTACATTTGTCCAAACTGGACCAATGTAACTATGCCGAAAAGTCATACCTAAACTTCAGCTTTAGGGATTTTTCAGGCGGGTGCTGAGACCCAGCAGACAGCACCTCAGCATGGAGGACGGGTCCCCGCACCCATCTGAATGAACCCTTAGGCATCAGTGGTGTAGTGGTTAGCACTCTCACCTAGCAGTAAAAAGGGTCGCTGGTTCGAATCCCAACCATGACACTACCTGCCTGGAGTTTGCATGTTCTCCCTGTGCCTGCGTGGGTTTCCTCCGGGTACTCCGGTTTCCTCCCACACTCCAAAGACATGCTGGTAGGTTAATTGGCTTATGTCCAAAATTGGCCCTAGTATGTATGAATGTGAGTTGGGGACCTTGGATTGTGGGCTCCTTGAGAGTAGGGATGTGAGTGTGTGATGTATGTGTAAATTGACGGCGCTATATGGGTACCTTAAATAAATAATAATATAATAGATGAGCATCTTAATGAGATGCAATGTACAGGGATAGGGATAATTGTAGACACCCACACTCACTCAGGTTGAACTGGATGGACTGGTGTCTTTATTCAACATTACTAACTATGTAATTATGTAACTATATCAGAGTGTAAACTGACAGATCTGTATGTGTATGTGTGTGGATGCCTAGAAGACCAGTCAGCGGGCAAACGGCTAGGTGATGGCAGGCCACTGTAATTCTCTGTTTCATTGGACAACTATGTGGCAGATGAGGTTTAATGTTGATAAATGCAAAGTTATGCACTTGGGGGGTTAAAAACATGCATGTATCATACATACAAGGTGGAGAACAGCAGGGGGAGTCTATGGTGGAGAAAGATCGGGTTGTTCTGGTAGATTTAAAGAACTCCATCTTTCCACAGACTTTAGCTGGCCCAAACAAACTATGTCCCCCACTAACCCGTGAGGCCACTGGATGTGCGGTATAAACTGTATGTAACTGCGGCTACATACAGCATACCACACTGCGTTTCAGGTGCAAGCCCAGACTTCCCGACTCATACTCGGAACACAGAAGAGTCTATCACAGAGGACAAGGGGGCACTCTTTACGTCTAGAGGAAAAGAGATTTCATCTCCAAATACGGAAAGGTTTCTTTTCAGTAAGAGCTGTGAAAATGTGGAATGGACTCCCACCAGAGGTGATTCTGGCCAGCTCAGTAGATTGCTTTAAGAAAGGCCTGGATACTTTCCTAAATGTACATAATATAACTGGGTACTAACATTTATAGGTAAAGTTGATCCAGGGAAAATCTGATTGCCTCTCGGGGGATCAGGAAGGAATTTTTTCCCCTGCTGTAGCAAATTGGAGCATGCTTTGCTGGGGATTTTTACCTTCCTCTGGATCAACTGTGGGTATAGAATTGGGTATATTAGATTGTACGATATTTTTTATTTTATTTTTTTTTTTTTTTATGGTTGAACTGGATGGACTTGTGTCTTTTTTCAACCTATGTATGTAACTAACTATGTAACTACCGCAGTGGCCCAGAGCAAGCAATGTATTCTAGCAATAAATACAAAGCTTCCTCTGATTGGCTGAGTCAGAGGTTGTGACATCATCAGCCTGCCTCTCTGACTCAGCCAATCAGAGGAAGCTTTGTCTTCATTGCTAGAATTCATTGCTTGCTCTGAGCGCCGCTGCAGTAGACTCCTCTGTTTTCTCGGTATGAGACAGGAAGTCTGGGCTTGCACCTGAAACACAGTGCGGTATGCTGTATGTAGCCACAGCTATATACAGTTTATACCGCACATCCAGCGACCTCACAGGTCGGTGAGGGACATTGTTTGTTTGGGGCAGCTTGGCCCAAACAAACTATGTAAAATCTGTGGAAAGATGGAGTTCTTTAATAATCGTATGCAATGCCAAGCTGCATTTTTTAACCACTTGCTTACTGGGCATTTCAACCTCCCTCCTGCCCAGACCAATTTTCAGCTTTCAGCGCTCTCACTCTTTGAATGACAATTGCGCAGTCATGCAACACTGTACCCAAATTACATTTTTATAATTTTTTTCACACAAATAGGTTATTTCAGATTTTTGATGCTGAAAGCAGTACAATTATTTTGCACGGAAATTTGGCATTTTTTATTGTAGGCCTATAATTCTTAGGAATACCTCACTTAAATCTGTCCTAACAAGAGTCTAGTAGACATCCCGGGTATGATAAAGTTTGAAAAACGAAATAAAAAATTATAATATAATAAATAACTATAAATAATTATAACAAATAATAATATAATAATAATAAAAATTATTCAATAATGTAATCAAATCAAAAACACTGAAATTTGCTCAGTTGCAGAATTGTCGCTGTCATTACTTTTAGTGTTTGATGACGGATTTCCCCACAAATCACTATCGCTCAATTCTGCGAGTGATTCTAATTTATTATCGCTGTTTTCTAGCCGGTCTAAAAAGCACTTTTGATGTAAACGGACATTTTTTGGTTGCTATGGTCAATCTCCAGTTTCCAGGCAGAAAGAACAATATATAATATAAAACTGCATGCAGGACACTGGAAAAACCACTAGGGACAAAGGGGATGTGTAATTATTTGATACAGTACTGTAATCTGTGAGATTACAGTATACTGTATCTATACTGTGTTTTTTACTTATTGAATTTGGCACCGAACTCCGTCCCCGTGCATCACAACGCTCGCAGGCAATGGAGCTCGGCACTGTGAATCGAGCGAGACACGGCGGCTCGCAGATCACAGCGGGGAGACATTGCAGGATCCAGGGGACAAGGTAAGTAACCTCTACATGGATCCTGCAATGCGATCCCGAGTCTGGCTCGGGGTTACCGCTTTTGGTATTGAAAATCCACCCCGAGCCAGACTCTGGAATACTGCCAGCGGGGTTAATCACCACTGGGGTTTTTATTTTTTGCTAAACAAACAAAAAAAGACATCAAAATTTGAAAAAAAAAATCATGTTTCATAGTTTGTTATAAAATTTTGCAAACAGGTAATTTTTCTCCTTCATTGATATGCGCTGATGAGGCAGCACTGATAGGCACAGATAAGGCGGTACTGATGGGGACAGATAAGGTGGTACTGATGGGCACAGATAAGGCGGCACTGATGGCCACTGATAAGATTGCACTGATGGTCCCTGATGGGTGGCACTGATGGGTGGCACTGATGGGCACTGAAGGGCACTGATGGGCACTGGTAGGGGACACTGATGGGCAGCACTGTTGATGAGGCACTGATTGGTGACATTGACAGGTGGCACTGTGGGCACTGATAGGTGGCACTGTGGGCAATGATGGGTGGCACTGTGGGCACTGGTAAGCAGCACTGTTGTGCACTGGTAGGTGGCACTGGCAGGTGGCACAGGTAGGCACAGATGAGCTGGCGGCTGCTCTCCTTGATTGGGACCAATGTCCCTCTGACAGCCGCCGGTGATCAGCTTTTTTTTTCCCCTCACGCTATTAGCGTGAGGAGAAAAAATTGCCGATTACCGAATCTGTTTACATCACATGATCAGCTGTCATTGGCTGACAGCTGATCATGTGGTAAGGGGTCAGGATCGACCCCTCCGATCTGTGATCCAGCGATTCTCATAGACTTGCTGATCACAGAGCGCACCCCGCATGCCCTGCAGGGTGCGCGCAGGCCGCTCGAGCACGGGAGGACGTCTATTGACGCCATCCCGGCAAAAAGTAGGTCCGCGCTGTAGCCGTTATTCGGCTATAGTGCGGATCTGAAGCAGTTAAAAGGCGCAAAATGCTTTCTTGAATTAAAAGAGGCATGGACTCCAGAGAGAGAGGCATAATTATGTCCCTGTACAAGTCATTATTAAGACCTCATCTGGAATATGCAGTTCAGTTTTGGACACCAGTTCATAAAAAGGATATCGGGGAACTAGAGAAAGTGCAGAGCAGAGCAACCAAACTGATAAGCGGCATGGAAGAGCTCAGCTATGAGGAGCACAGCTGAATGTATTCTCTTTTGAGAAGAGGCAATTAAGGGGGATATGATCAACGTTTTAATACATAAGTGGTCCATATAGTTAACTTGGTATAGAGATATTCACTTTCAGGTCATTACAAAGGAAAGGGAGGAACTCTTTACGACTTACCCTTCACATACGATATGAAATAAAAAGGTGGATTAGACAGAACTAGTTCTGGCTAGCTCAGTAGATTATTTTAAAAAAGCTGGATGTATTCCTAAATTCACAAAATATAACTGGATATTAACTTGTGTAGGTAATAATCCCAGAGAATGTTGATCCTGGGACCAATTGCCTTCAGGTGATCAGTAGAGATTTTTTCCCCCTGCTGTAGCAAATTGGACCATGCTTTATAGGTTTTTTTGCCTTCCTCTGAATCAATTGTGGGTACAGGCAGTCCCCGAGTTACGAACACAATAGGGACTGTAGTTTTTTTCTTAAGTGGAATTTGTTCATGAGTAAAAACATTGCATTTTTAAGTGTAACTTCAGCCTGTGCAGGGATGTGGGATGTTTTGGGCATGCAGTCATGTTATCTGGGGCTCTTCTGGCCATGCAGTACATGCAGTACTGCAGTGTGGGATGTGTCTGGCGCTGCAAGATAGCTGCTCTTTGGTATCCAATACCAGCATGGAGCACAAGCGGCTGGCATTGAGGTCCGCTCGTAAGTAGGAGTCGTTCATAACTAGGGAACTGCCTGTATAGGATTTTTTTAATGGAGGTTTTATATTTATTTACATTTTCTGTTGTTTGAACTAGATGGACTTGTGTCTTCTTTCAACCTGACTATGGGGGTTAATTACTAAAACTGGAGAGGGCAAAATCTGGTACAGCTCTGCAGAGAAACCAATCAGCTTCCAGGTTTTTTTTTGGCAAAGCTTAATTGAACAAGCTAAAGTTAGAAGCTGATTGGCTGCCATGCACAGCTGCACCAGATTCTGAGTGCTGTAGTTTTAGTAAATCTACCCCTATGTCTGGTATGTGTGGGTGTGTGTGAGCAGTGGGAAAGTTGATTAACATAAGCATCCTAGCTCACAAGTTCACTTAATAAATTCCAGAAATTTGGTAGATTGCTCCCCAACTCGTAGACTCCCTGTAGTGGTGACCAGAGGTATTGCAGGCGGTCACAGGTCAATCGCAGCTGGACTTACCTGCCCAATTCAAGTTATGCCCTCATCCCCTCCTACACCAAACAAGGTCCTTGCCTCGGTCAACAAGTCGCCATGGGCTTGCGTCCTTGATATCTGGTGGCAGCCATGGGAAATTAGAGTGTACATGAGGTTCTATTGCTGTTCCGTGTAACCAGATTGAAAACTTGGGGTTCTCGTGACAATCTACAAGTGTGTTAGCTGATTTCCGAGAACCTGTGAAGGATGGTAATACCTTGCATGCTGGCCAGCAATCCACATCCCTGTACCCTTGGTATCTCCATTTGTAACAGAGAGATTGCCTTGTAGCCCTCTGGGGTTTTTAATATGTATTCCAGGAGGATGTGGGCAGAGGGGCATACTGAAGGTTATGCCATCCTTGACTTGGTGAGGAATAAATAAGTGGGAGCAAGTACCTACTGAAAAAGGTTAATTTAATAGGGAGGGAGGAGGTTTAGGATGATGTGTTGTCTTAATTGTGAGTAAAGGTCCACTTTAGGGTGCCTGCAGGGTGTTCCAGCATCGCTATCAGAAATGTTCCCAGATCACAATCCAGATGGACATTGGACAGTATGATGGGCTGGTACTCTACAGCAATGTCTGGGTGGAAAGCTAAAGTACTTGTATAGGTAGTCTATACTCCCTGTACACATCTCCAACTACATGGTCAGTTTTGACTGGAGTGTACATTTGAGTGTTTCTAGTGGCATCTTACATTGTTTGTAGTTGCTATGAGTTACTACACTTTGTACATCATCAAGACTGTGCATGTCATTGCTTTTCTACAACTTTTATTTAGTGAGAAGCAAAAGTCTAGGAAGCATTATACCACCGTCCTCATTTTTAAATGACCATTTTTCTTTTATTTTTTATGGACTATTTTTATGAAGTGCTTTCTTCCCCAGTTTGTATAGAATATTCCTGTAAATCTATTTGATTGAAATGTTATTCTTCAATATTTAATTGTACACAAATTTAGCAGTCTTCTTTTACAATCTATGCATGTGTGTGCCTATTTACAGTATGTACATTCTGATGCGTATGATATGACTGTAAAGAGAATGTGTAAAAAAGCCATAGAAATAGAAAAATAGATGTATCTTCATTTTTGTATGTTTGATTTGGCACAGTGGGTCTGATTTACTAAAATTTGAATGCATCAATGGGTGCAGCTCTGCACAGAAACCAATCAGCTTCGGGGTTTTATTGCCAAAGCCTAATTGAACAAGCTGATGTAAGAAGATGATTGGTTACCAATACATGCACAGCTGCACCAGATTCTGAGTGCTCCAGCTTTAGTAAATCTCCCCCAATGGGCGTTGAGTGATCATTGATCTAGTAAATATGTCTGCACTTGATGTGTTATATCTTATGCATTTTGATACATTATATTTTATTTCACTATCTTACACATTTATATTGATATATCCTCAAAAAATACATAAAAAATAGAACAGAACAATGAAATGTGTTGTTTTATCATTCTTGTTCCAATAATTTGTAATGCATAGTAATTCTACTCTGCTATCAATGGTGCTCAATCCCTTGAATTCATAAAGACCGGCACAGGCAGATCTTGTGAGTGTCGCTCATGCATTTTAAAAGTGGTGAAGAATGTTCCAAATTCATATACCTGTCTAGAACATGTACTTGAATTTGGCTCATGCTGCCCGACTTGTGCGAGAGAAACACTTTTACAAAATCTGTCTGAGCCAGTTTTTCTCTCTGTATGTCAAAAGTGAGTTGGTCTTAAAGTATATGGAAACCCTCACTTTGTAAATCTGTTTAAAATAGAAATGAAAGGCATAACATTTGTGTATAGATACAACACTATAAACACCTTTTTTTCTCTTTTTTATAAGTGATCACATGCCCTCTATTCTCAGCTGCATAAGAGCTTAGGGAGGAGAAACAGCAGAAGACTGCTCTTCCCAGTGAACAGCTGTGAAAAGGGGCGGGGGGTGTCAGCACAAGTCTGATCATTGGAGGAGAGCAGGTTCAGTTCCCATCACAGCTAGAGAACTTACCACGTTGTGTTCTTATGCCTAGTGTGGTCAGCTTTTAATAGGAAAGCAGAGGAACTGACAAGAACACCAGGGATTTCACATAAAGGAATCATACAAAGAGAACAGGAAACTTCTTCATACAACTACATGGTACAGCAGGCACATATCAGGAATATGAAATGTTGGTTTTACATGTTCTTCAATTAGCTCTACTTTTACATTTGGCGCATTCAAAGCGTCACAATGTAAAAGTGGCACATTTTATAACTACCTGAATTTGGTGCACGAGTCGCTGTCAGAACCAAAAGCGTTACGAATACTTTATGAATTTGGCACAGTACATTAATAGGAGGGAACTAATGCCAGAAAAGTAGTGCAGCAGCTTTATTGAATTCCCCCATTACCTTTACAAACTGCTGTATTCGATATCAATATGTACTCACTTATGAACATTTAATGGTATTAATGTGATTTTTCCTACAGAGACATGAGCGCCAAACGAAATCCACAGGTGGTTCCACTGACGCTGTAGACACGATTATTTCTCCTCAACCACCTAAGCCTAAACCCAAGAAAAACCCTGAAGCTCAAATACTTAACAAACCAGTCAAAGTGAAACAGAAGAAGGAAATAAACAACAACAGCAACATCATCATTTACACACAAAATGGTAAGTTATTTCTGTCTTTTTCTACTTTGGGCATGTATGTTTTGTTTATAATGCTGATGCCACATGGGTGACTTACTAGTGACAGGATTGCTAATAGGCTTGCCTGTGTGTCCCTATTGAATACACTCCCTCTGTAGCGGAGGCAGCAAGATGTTCATCCTATCACTAGCAATTGGGATTCAGCAGCATTTAGGCCAGCAACAGAACACTATTCGGACCATCTCACTGAGTGTGGCTACACGGGGAGAGATTCTGTAGGGGCACACTGGTAGCCTGTGGCAGAATTACATCAACCTTCTGACATTGGCACCGGTGGCTGCAATTCTGCATTTCATCTGCAGCATCACCTACTGGAATAATCTGGTATTACAACTCTTGCAGCTCAATTTACTAATAATTTAATAATCAATGATGAGTGCTTTGGATTGCCTCTTTGTTTACATGATAGCTATGGTGAAGAGATTGGGGATTTCCAACAAAAATGGAAATCCCTTTTAACAGAAATGTTTACTTACATTGAAAATTTTAGTTATTTCAGCGCCAGTCTTACAAAAAAAATGGCTAACAATCTTCTGAACACACAACTCATCCCTATCTCATCTATGGAGGTGATCAATCACCTATTTTAAATGCAGAACTAAGCAGTTCAGTTGTGGAAGAGTGACTGACTACACTGTGCCCCATTGCCTTCTCTTTCTCATTAATTTGAGTTATATGAGATTTACAGGAAACTCACACACCATGTTAAAATGTAGATTTTTGTATTGCAGGATCAGGTTCTCCATCCAATACTGCCATGGAGGCCTGGAAATTACAGTGCTTCTATTGTGTGCGAAGTTACAAAGAAATGCTAGATTACAATAGTGAGATAGAAAATCACCAGCTAGTTCAGCCCTTATACAATGCAATTTTAAACTGTCGTATTCTAGAAGCAACATTAAACATCTAAACTGAATGGAATATGTTTTATGAAAAAAGATTCACTATCTCATTTAATGCTTGATGGAATAAAGATAAAGAGTAAAGTACTTTGTGCCGGCCACAAGGGTAGAATAGTATTTCTTGATCCATTTAGGTTCTATCGCTTACGTCTAAAATGGTAAGAAATTGAGTTTGTCTGTTCACAGCTGTCTCTCTGGATACCTTATAAATCCAAAGCTATTTTTGTAATGACGTTTCTGCTTTGTTCTCAGTATATTTTTCCTCGCCAAGCTCCTCCATTGTAAACTTATACATCTCTAATATAGGTTGTCTGCCTTATCTGCTGCAGGTAATTTCTGTAGCTTATGTTATGGTGCACATGGGAATTTTTGTGACTTTACACCTATATAACTCAGTATTGTTTCAGTTTTCAGTCTGAAATAAGTAGTGACTGGCTTTTAGGATGTAAGCTAAACCTACCCTAACTATTCCATTATTTAACCAGACCTGTAACTAGAAGCTGAAATATTCCCAAAACATTTTTTTAGCTTTGGATGGAGGAAGGTGGGTTGAAAAACCTATAGGCATTATATATTTCTTGGGCAAGATGTCTAGATCTCAGCTGTAAGTTCATCTGAAGAAGTCAATAATTGCTTCTACATTTCTATTCTATTGATTGCATGCTGATTCAAAACCATTTTACATTCATTAGTTAAACATTTTGCTTTTACTTACAATTACTGTTTTTCCACTTCCTGGTTGAGTGAGATACTGGTGAAGTAACCAGGGCCACACAGATGCATCCTGGGAAGGCTATATTGCCAGTGCCCCCCTCCCCAGATGATGTGCACTGTCACATCTTCCATAGATAGGAAGTAAATTATATTATAATACTTGTTTTACATTTGTTTTACATTTCTTTAGTTAATTCCCGGCTTCCATGCCTAGGCAAATTATGTCATACATGGCCGGAGTCTTCTGGATGGGCGGAGGGGTTTTCTCAGATAAGCACACCCTCCTGCCTGCATGGTTGAACTACGGGCAGATGGATTCCTGGAAGTAAATACTACATGAATCCTCTGCCCTTACTTAAGATGGCCACGGCCCGAACTGCTAGGGGGTATTTTTCAAAGTTATTTCTTAGCATGATTAAGCATGGAAACATGAATGGATGGGCGAGTTTGCTTTGAATATTAAAAATGAGTTAAATAGCGTTTAACTTGGTTTGTGGTGTTCGGATGCAGCGTAGTTCCACTTTAAGGACAGAAAATAGGCAGAGAAAGATGGAAACTCTGTCACAGAAGTCTGCTCTTTGACATCTGCACGACATAGGTCCTCCTATTCAGATTTCCGCAGTATTTGCTGTAGGTAGAGGTGTAGTTCTTTCAAGCCACTTGGACTTTAAAGGCTAAGTTTGCCTTTTGGAACACGTTACATGTTCCAGCTCCTGCCACCAATTCGATGATCCAACTCCTCAGTGTGACAGCAGGCGGGGGATCGTCTACCCATACCCGCTGTCAAAATTTTTAAAAAGTGTCGCCATGCGGGGCTCTGCCAACACAGCCATGCCATTCATTCACAGTTTCCTGTGAATGAGTGAACTACAACTTCTGAATAAACTGCGAGGACGCTGATGAGCCCTGCGAATTTCAACAGACAGCCTGTATGAAGGTGGGAGCAGAAAGCTGCAGGGCTTGTCTGCAGAAACCTGACCATTGCACCCTCGATCCACTGATCACAGCTGCAATGCTTTCCAGGCTCCTGCTGGAAAAAAATAATACATTTCTGAAAAAATATGTGCATTTACTTTTTTTAAAATTTATTTAAAGGTGAATATATCCTTTACCATCATCTAGTCAAAAGGTCAGATATTGCCTGTAGCAAATACATAAAGTGGTTCTAAAGCCTTAAGATTTTTTTACCTTAATGCATTAAGGTAAAAAAACCTTCTGTGATACAAAATCCCCCCAGCTCCCCTTATACTTACCTTAACCCGATCTCAATCCAGCAATGTGCAGCTCTTCTGGCAGTCTGCCTCCTCACTGGGCAGATCGATAGCAGCAGGAGTCATTGACTCCCGCTGCTGTCAATCAAATCCTATGAGGAAGGAGCGGGAGTGTGAGGCCAAGCCACCCTGTCTGTGTCAATAGACGCAGACAGGGTGGCTTGGGACTGAGCCTGCACGAGTGCCCCCCTAGAAAGGGCTACCTCTGGGGCACTCACCAAAGAGGAGAAGACAGGAACGCTGGCGGGGGACCCCAGAAGAGCAGAATTGGGGCTGCTCTGTGCAATACCATTGCATAGAGTAGGTAAGTAAAACATGTTAATTATTTTAATGAAAAAAATATACAACGGAAGTTTTAATGTCACTTTAAGCCTCCTGCATCATCAAGTCTAAAGTGGAGGCAATTATCTCATCTTGTAGTGAAAGTTTAAAAAATGTGAACGCCACCTGATCATTTTACACAACACAACTTTTCCTTTGTGTTACTTTTATTTACCATACCTCTAGAAAATACATGCAAAATAATCTAACTGTCATTATACTGCTACTAACCAAATGTAATTTTCTCGAATAAAATAGATTTTTCCCATCCACAATTTTGACATTGACAACTACCTTCTTAAATCTCAGACGGGTCATCCATTCATTATACCGTGTTTCAATGACCCTGTTTGAAGCTTTTAATTAAACTTTAATAAATTTCCCATATGTTATTGCAGTGAATCTCTTTTTATGATGCATAACCAGATGATAAATGGTTTAATTAAGCAAGTAATTAACTGTTCAAATAGGTTACCTGGTAGATATCAGTGTAGAGAAATGACATTTTCGGCTGCCACATATGTTCGCATGAAGCCTTGGCACTCTGGTTTGGCAGATGCCTTCTGTAGCATAAAAACAGCAGTAGTTTGTTCATGATTTTTTTTATTGCTGGAAGTGTATTTAGCTAAGGGCATATGTGCTCCTGCATATCATGTATAGTCATACCATGCAGAATGGCTAAGACCACAGTGGCCCAGTGGCAAGCATTGCTGTTATGAGGCTCCAGGTTTCTGGCTTGGAATTGGTCAAGTCCCTTGTGTTGGTTTTATGCTCCCTCTGTTATAAGAAAAAACCCACGAAATGTAACTTAGTATAACTGGCTCTAGTGTGTGTATATTTATATAATTGAAATCTTGTAAACTGTTTCTAGGTGCACGTAACGGCATAACAGAGCATTGTAATTATGAGGATTGTTAACTGCTACAGAGCCAAGGCTCAGAGTTTCGTTGGTTTATGGTGAAACAAATACAAATCACAGGACCTTGGTGCAAAGTTTAAAAAACCGCTTTCCTATATTTTGGACGGGCCTGTTTGACTCTTTAGCTGCTCATTTTTAATGCAACTGAGTGAAACTTGATTTAAAAAAAAGCAATTTGACCTTGAAGGTATTTAATGATTAAATAGCAGAAAAAAAAGAGAATTGGAGTAAAGAGTAATGTAGTTTTATAATGTACAGAGTATAATGTAAGCACACTTTTAGCTAAAAAAGAAGGGGGCAGCTATAGTATATCAAGCTCTGACCTTAAAAGGATAGTTCACATTTACAAAAAACCTGCCTATGCAAGTAAGGGATATTTGTAGATCAAAAAACATTGCTTAGCTCTGACTAAAAATGAATAATATCCTTGCTATAGGTGTAGGCCATTTACATATCTTTGAAGCCTGACTGGAATACTCCCAGGACGTTGCTAAGTGAGGCCTAGTCATCTCTGCTCACCTCCACCATCACAGGAGTGAGTTCTTTCTCTGATTCAAACCCCCTCATATGCTCTTCCTCTCCCCTGATTCAGTAGCTCTGAGCTCAGCATTTGACAGCTCACTCCTGTGATGGTGGAGGTGAGCGGTGACGACTAGGCCTCACTTGGCAACATACTGGCAGTACTAAACAACATCCTGGGAGTATGCCAGTCAGGCTTCATAAATTATGTAAATGGCCTACACCTATAGAAGAGCTTTATTCAACTTTAGTGAGAGCTGCACAGTTTGATTTATCTACAGATGCCCCTTACCTGCATAGGCAGTTTTGTGGTAAATGTGAACTATCCCTTTAACCACTTGCCACCCACCCACCGTCAAATGACGGAGGAGCTCTCGTTCTGGGACGACGTCATATGACGTTGCCCCAGAACGGCCGCTCTCTGTTCCTAGGACATGGCATGACCCAGATCTCTGTAAAGAGCCAATGACGCGGCTCTAACCATGTGATCGGCTGTGTCCAATCACAGTCGGTCACATGTAAATGCAGTAAATTACAGTAAAGCCCCAGCAGTACCCATCAGTGCCACCAATCAATGACACCAATCAGTGCCCATCAGTAACACCAATCAGTGCCTGTTAGTACTGCCTTTCAGTGCCCATCAGTGCCTGCTCATCAGTGCAGCCCATCAATTCCCATCAGTGCCACCCATCAGTGCCGCTTATCCGTGCTGCCTATCAGTACCGCCTATCAGTGCCCATCAGTGCCACCCACCAGTGCTATTAGTTCTCATCAATGCCATATATCAGTGCCACCTTTCCATGCCCATAAGTGTGGCATATTAGTCCCTGTTTATCAGTGCCACCTCATCAGTGCCCATAAGTGCCGCCTCATCAGTGCCCATAAGTGCCGCCTCATCAGTGCCCATAAGTGCCGCCTCATCAGTGCCCATCAGTTTAGCCTATCAGACTGCCCATCAGTACAGCCTCATCAGTGCACATCAGTGAAGGAGGAAAATTACTTTTAGTGACAGAAATTTAAGAATTTTTTTTTTTTTTCCACAAATTTTCGGTCTTGTGAAAAATAAAAAATCCAGCAGTGATTTAATATCACCAAAATAAATCTCTATTTGTGTGAAGAAAATGATTAAAAATTCATTTGGGTACAGTGTTACATGACAGCGCAATTGTCATTTAAAAAGCGACAGCGCTGAAAGCTGAGAAATGGCCTGGGCAGGAAGGGATTGAAAGTGCCCAGTATTGAAGTGGTTAAGGTCTGTGCCACCTTAACGATCCTGTCTCTAACAGCAAACTCACTAGGCAGAGGATTGCTAAATAGAGCATTCACCTGCTGCTACAGTGTCATCCCTTTGCATAACCTGTTACAGGATAAAGCTAGTCAAGAAAGAATTATGAAGGCCGTCAATGCTGGCCTCCTTCTGAAAATGCTATTTGCTTGGTACAACCTTTTTTTCCGCAGTTTTAAGTCACTAAGGGGGGTTATTTACGAAAGCCAAATCCACTTTGCCCTACAAGTGCAAACTACAAGTGCAAAGTGTACTTGAAATTGCACTGAAAGTGCACTTGGAAGTGCAGTCGCTGTAAATCTGAGGGGTAGATCTGAAATGAGGGGAAACTCTGCTGATTTTATTATACAATCATGTGCAAGCTAAAATGCTGTTTTTTATTTTCCTTGCATGTCCCCCTCAGATCTACAGCGACTGCACTTCCAAGTGCACTTTCAGTGCAATTTCAAGTTTTTCCATTTTTAAGTCTGATTAAGCATGAAACAAAATCAAAAGAACAGCAAGAATTCTTTTCCTATAATTCTATATAATTTAGAAAGTATTAAAGCCAAAGAATCAGGAAAAAGAGAACCAGGCAACTAGAATTTGAAGGAGAGATCATCAGTCACAGCCTGCATGTTTTTCTTATGACAAGTTTCCTTTAAAGTAGATCTAAACACTAATGCAAGTTCAACTGAGTGTGCACATCTCTGTGCAATTTCAGCGCATTTCCATATGTCACATGTAGGGCAACCCATTTATTTCAGTGGACTACCCTACACACAAACAACATGGAAAAGAAGTCTGACTCTTTTCAAAGCGCACCACACGGAACTGCATGGTGCTGCATCACCATGCGGTTTGGCATGCGCCCAATGCGTAGGGGTGCCATTCAAAATTGATGTCACTGTCGCACATCTGGTAAATGGCAGCGCATTTCTCTGCATGTCAGGAAAGCACGCAATTTTTTGCGTGTTCCCGATACACATAGATGTAAACGTAGCCTTACTGGAAGATTTTTAGTTTAGTACAGCACTGTGTATCATAAACAATGCCATCAGTTCTTTTTGTAAAATACTGTTGTTACCTTTTTAAATCTATTTTTGCATTGTAATGTTGCTGATCTGCATCAACCTCTTTCAGCCACTTTCTATCGATGTGCATTCATTCAGCTCTGTCAGCTGCATCATCTGACAGTGACAGCTTTGGACCATCCCTACAAAATGTACATCAGCGCGGCCGCATTTAGGGGTTGATTTATTAAAGGCAAAAGGACTGTGTACTTTGCAAAGTGCAGTTGCCCCATAGCTTAGTAAATAAGGTAAAGTTATAGAAAGAATACCCAATCACATGCAAGGAAAATAAAAAATACATTTTTGCTTGTGCATGATTAAATGATGGAAGTCAGCAGAGCGCTTCCTCATTTACTAAGCTCTGGAGCAACTGCTCTTGCAGAGTCCAAGTGCACTTTGCAAAGTGCACAGTGTATTTGCCTTAATTAAAACAACCCCTTAGTCTCCACCAACAGGTGCATATGACAGGGTGACAACACAGGAGCATAACTGGGCAAAAGTTTTCACCCCATAACAGGAAGTGCATGAATAAGGACCTTTATTTATGGCAGTATCACTAGGTATTCTATTAACAAAAGTTGTAGATTTAGCGGCACAGTGGTTAGCACTTTCACCTAGCAGTAAGAAGGGTCGCTGGTTCACAATCCCCACCATGACACTACCTGCCTGGAGTTTGCATGTTCTCCCTGTGCCTGCGTGGGTTTCCTCCGGGTACTCCGGTTTCCTCCCGCACTCCAAAGACATGCTGGTAGGTTAATTGGATCCTGTCTAAATTGTCCCTAGTATGTATGAATGTGAGTTAGGGGGACCTTAGATTGTAAGCTCCTTGAGGGTAGGGACAGATGTGAATGTACAATGTATATGTAAAGCACTGTGTAAATTGATGGCGCTATATAAGTGCCTCAAATAAAATAATAAAAAGAAAAACATTTTTTTTTTTTATTTGGTCATACAGTTTCAGTAATTCTCCACTAGATGGCAGTGCAATGCTGCTATATTATTTTAGGTATTCAATGAGGAGGAAAAAAAAGCAATAAGCTATTTCTTGAGGGAAGTACATCTTATTTTCACCTGATGCCTAAGATGCAATGTGAGATATGGCAATGATTGATAAAGTTGGATGTGAATTACATTTTTACATCTCTTTGAGCATAGGCTATGATTCTGCTCTTTTGTCCTTTTTGTAATGCTAGTTTACAGATTCATACTAATTTATAGTGAAAGAGAATTTTAAAAAGTCATTTACGTACATGCTGAATAAGTATTCAGTAAGTGTGGTTCTCAGACAACACTTAAGTTTTCACCTCTGAGTAAAATTCATACATCGTAAAGAAAAGAAAAATATATGTATTACTCGTTGCAATTAATTATATTCCACCTGTCAATGCTCCAGTGTGTTAGCAAGCGACATCTGTAATCACATTGGTTGTTATGGACAGTCTTATTTATTTGAATACTCTTACTGATCCCAATGAGAACACTATCTACATAGAATTTGCTCTGTGTTTGTGTGGGTTTCCTCTGGGTACTCCAGTTTCCTCCCACACTTTAAAAGAAATGCTGGTAGGTTAACTGGCTCCTGTCCAAACTGGCATTAGTATGTGTATGTATACATGTGAGTTAGGGACCTTAGATTGTAAACTCCTTGAATGCAGGGACTAATGTGAATGTACAAAGTATACAAACCGCTATGTACATTTTGGGTGCCATATCAATATTTGTAATAAATAAATAATGAAATACCTAATGTCGTCTACACAGTTCCTGCAGAATAGAAGGTAAAATCACCCTATTTTGTGACCTTAGTACAATGCTAATGCACATGTTGCAGCAGCAACATACTTGCGATCTGGAATTGCTCCTTAAAGTGGACCTTCCCTTCAAAATACCCATTTGTCTAGGTGGGAATGACATCACTGTCAGAAACCATGAAGTCAGGCCAAGACAGAAGTACAGTTAAATCACACTTGTTTAATAATAAACGTAAAAAGAACAAACATAGTCAAAACATAGCCAAAGTTCAGTAACTGGAATGGATAGTCAGACAAGCCAGAAGTCAGGGATCAATATAGTGGAACAGCAAGCAGGATCTGGAGCCAGAAGGGATGTCAGCAAAGTAAGTCTTGAACAGGACTGTAGGAGATAGTTTCTGTGATGTTGACCAAGGCGAAGGCAGTGAACCTCTGGACTGGACGGCTTAAGTAGGCAGGACTGACGAGCAGCATATCATCAACAGCTGAGTAACTGTGGAGAGATAGAAGCTGGCAATTAGCTGACAGCTGAGTGGCCAGCTCAGAAAAGGAAGGGCTGAGCCCAGCCCTGAAGCATCACAGCGCTGGAGGAGGAAGGACCTGGCACCGTGGCATTAAGGGGCTGGCTGTAAGTACCTGGAAGAGACAGCTGGCATCTGACGATGAAGAAAGGGGGATGGAGGCACAGGAATTGGTGTGCAGCAGCAGAAAGGTGGAACACAACAGATCAATACTGGATTCACTGGGTATGTAGGTTGATTATGGACATTCCAGCATAAAGGTAAAAGGGGATGGGAAAATATATAAAGTGGGGGTCGAGGTTCCTCTTTAAAGGGGAAGTAAAGTCATTTTTTTAGCTTGTACCTATGGTAAGCCTATAATAAGACTTACCTGTAGGTACAGTGAATATTTCCTAAACGTGCGGTGTTTAGGAGATATTCCCACTGGATCCAGCCGCTGATGTCACTGGCCATGTGCTCTGAAGAACTGGCATACTGTGCTGACCTTCAGAGATCCATGCTGCAGCCAAAAGGTCCCACGCGCATGCGCAGGAGGGGAAATATTGCAGCCCTGGCCACTCATACAGTCAGAGCCCGTGAACCTGGAAGGAAGACCGGGGGAAGATGGAAGCCCTGTCAATGGTGAGGACTTCGTTCTAAGGGTAGTATTTTGTAGTGTGCTAGTATGCTATGCATATTAGCACAGTGGGGTTGATTTACTAAAGGAAAATCCACTTTGCACTACAAGTGCACTGTAAGTGCACTTGAAAGTACACTGAAAGTGCATTTGGAAGTGCAGTCGTTGTAGATCTGAGGGGAAGATCTGAAATGAGGGGGAGCTCTGCTGAGTTTATTATCCAATCATGTACAAGCTAAAATGCTGTTTTTTTTATTTTCCTTGCGTGTCCCCCTCAGATCTACAGCGACTGCACTTCCAAGTGCACTTGTAGTGCAAAGTAGATTTATCTTTAGTAAATAACCCCCATTATGTCATTGCCTTGCAGGGGATTTTTTTTTTTTTTAATGCTGCGGTTTACTACTGCTTTAAAGCAGAACCAAATTCCCAGAAATACTTACCCCCACCTTCTAGCGATATGGCAGTTACATCCCTCGCTGGGTGCTGTCATCTTGTCTTTGGCCACTTTCGGGTTTTTAACCTCTTGATTGGCTGGTGTGCCAGGAATGCAGCTCAACGTACATTCAGTAGAAGACTGCAAGCAGCAAGCTACGTGTTTGTTATTGCAGAAGAGGCACACCATGTTTCTTTTACAATAATGAGCTGCCTGCTCTCCAGTTTTTTACTACTTAAATTTTGTTCCACTTTAACTACAGGAAAAGTAAATACATGCAAAACTATATATTATAACTGGCTTTTAACATGTTGATGTAGGGGTTGATTTACTAAAGGTAAATCCACTCTGCACTACAAGTGCACTTGGAAGTGCAGTCGCTGTAGATCTAAAGGGAAGATCTGAAATGAGGGGAAGCTCTGCTGATTTAATCATCCAATCATGTGCAAGCTAAAATGCTGTTCTTTATTTCTCCCCTCAGATCTACAGCGACTGCACTTCCAAGTGCACTTGTCGTGCAAAGTGGACTTGCCTTTTGTAAATAACCCCTGTAGTATTATTATGTGCCCTGTTTCAGTGCACAATTCTATCAGTCAACCACTGAAAGTCTTCTGATGGGGAAGGGGCAAAGCAATGGTCTCAGTGTGCTGCTGCTACTTCACCATCCAATAACAGGCTGTATTATCTACAGTTTAGTCTGGAGGGAGGTCCAAGACCCGATTGTGTGGTCAGGCAGAGTTGAATAGTATTACAAATTCTTTGCCATTTAAAACCATTCCTATAGTTGTATTGCAACCATATTTTAGCTGCTTGCCTGGAGTTCAGCTTTAAAGTGGAAGTAAAGCCCTATAAGGCTTACCTGTAGGTAAAGTGAATATCTCCTAAACTTGCACTGTTTAGGAGATATGCATACTGCACACAGCCAGTGATGTCACCAGTGCATACACTCTGGAGGGATGGCATACCCATGCCATCCCTTCAGAGCTCAGTGCCGTAGTCCATGACTCCCTCCTGCATGCATGGGAGTGACGTCATTGCGGCCCGGCCGGACAGACGGCCGGAGGACGCAAACCCGCAAGGAAGACCGTTCTAAGATAAGGTAAGTATTTCATAATGTGCTAGTATGTGATGCATACTAGCACATTATAACATTGGGGTTGATTTACTAAAGTCAAATAAACTGTGCACCTCTGCAAGTGCAGCTGCTCCAGAGCTTAATAAATGAGGCAAGGCTTCACTTTGCAAAGAGTACCCAATCACGTGCAAGGATTTTTGCATTTTTGCTTGCACATGATTGGATGATGGAAGTCAGCAGAGTTTCTTCTCATTTACTAAGCTCTAAAACAACTGCACTTTGCAAAGTGTATAGTCTTTTTCTCTTTAGTAAATCAACCCCATTGTCTTGCAGAGTTAAACCAAAAAAAAAAGTGTGGTTTACTACCGCTTTAATTACCTGCATGACAACAGATTCAGTCATTTTTTCCTAGCCATTTGCTCATGTTAATGAGTGGTCCTGTAGTAGCAGAGATTCATCGTTTTATTAAGTCTCTTGTTTGTAGACCCTCAGGGGCAATTGAAGCACTGGGCTTAGAATGCTGAAACATGCACCTTCCTAAAGCAGATAGAAAGATTTGGTGATCATTATAGCTGTCAGGAATACAGCACTTTCTTATCAACCACTCTTATGCAGATGATGTCATGTGTATGAGATCCCACAAGGTTGTATCTTAATTCAAGCTTCCGCAGTTCCAGCTTCCTTTGCTCCTTTGCTTATGCTGTACAAGTATCCCCAAGGTAAAGTTATCTGCAGTTTATCCTTTATTTAATATAAACCACATCCTTACAGTGTTACAGATGTCAGTTTATTCTTTTACACAGATTTTATATGCATTTAAGTAATGTAATTTTATGGCCGTGAAATGGAAATATATTTTTTTTCTGTGTTTGATAAGTCTATGGTAGTATGGCACTTATAGTCCTAATGTAGTAAAAGAAAGAAAGACCTACATAAGCCCCTGGTATGATAGACCATCTACAGTAGTAATGTTCACTTTTTATATATTGAGCAAACATTCCAACAAAACAGGGACTTATACATAGGAAGATTCAGACACTAGATTATTTTTTGTGGTTATATAGTCACAAAGGTTCAATGTTCCACAATAGAGCTAATCTGCGTATAACAGTGTTGTGTAAGGGGCAACTGTTACTTTCCAGATCAACAGATATCTTCCCCTGATTTTGCATGGGATGGTTCAAGAGGTCATATAATAAATACCCTTTTCCTAGGGACATAAGTATAGATAGCGTGGGTTGCTATGGTGTTTGTATTGACCTGGACTTTTTTTGGTGGTAAGAGCTCCCTCTCTTGTATCTACCCAAGGTACAGAAATCATCTTTTCCTGCCCCACCTCATGTCAGAACACAGTGGGGTTGATTTACTAAAGGTAAATAGTCTGTGCACTGCAAGTGCAGTTGCTCTAGATCTGAGGGGAACATGCAAGGAAAATAAAAAACTGCATTTTTGCTTGCACATGATTGGATGATAAAAATCAGCAGAGCTTTCCCTCATTTCAGAGCTTCCCCTCAGATCTAGAGCAACTGCACTTGCAGTGCACTTCAACTGCACAGTATATTTGCTTTTAGTAAATCAACCTTATAGTGTTAACTCTCCATCAGTTAACCACTGGACCACCTCCAGTGGCTAAAATAAAAGACACTCCCCCTAGCCCCCAGTGTTCCTCTTTTTGGGTCACTCCAGGCCACCTTCCATGTGAAATCCTGTAAGCTGTCACAAGTATCTAGCAGACCAGATCCCCCCTACTGCACCCCCCACAGGTTCTGTGCCTCTTCTGGTTTGGAAGTCCCAGAGTTTGTGTGGTAAATCCCCCTAAAACCTGGGTACCCCTAGTCCCAGGGCTGCAGGCAGTATGTGCTTAAAAAGTGCAGTTTCCTACTGGTCTGTTGCGGTGTCCAGAATTTTGTTTCAAGCTCGTAAATTTTTTCCACCTGGGTGTCAAAAGTTATCACCCTAGCTTACAAGAATCAAGGGCTGGCTCCTCCTGAAGTAGTGCAGACACATTTAACATGAGGGATGGCAGCCTCTTGGGCAGCATATGCCAAGGTTCCTCTGGGGAACATCTGTAAGGCGGCAAGTTGGAGTTTGTGTACAACCGCCACTATAGACTGGATGCTCAGGCAGCAGCATCCACAAAGTTTGGGACAGCCGTAGTCTCGTGCTGTAATAAAATCAAAAGGTGCTTCGACAAAGTATTAGTTTAAGGGTGTGCACACTTATACAACCATATTATTTTATTTTTTTACTTCCCTCCACCTAAAAGATTTCAGTTTATTGTTCAATTGAGTTGTACAGTTTATAGGTCACATTAAAGGTGGAAAAAGTTCTGAAATGATTTATCTTTGTCTCATTTTTTTATAACACAGAAACCTGACATTTTACCAGGGGTGTGTAGACTTTTTATATCCACTTTCTTTCTAGATGGCAGTGTGATTTTCATACTTTAGCTTGGCAGTCGGCAATCCGTTGATTGCAGTCCACCTGTCGACTGCCTGCAGGTAACAGGTGGACAGCGAACAGGTTTCTGCACCGCCGACCCCTGCCTTCTTAGTGCCGGTCCTTGCCTTTCCTCCCAGCCGGCTCCGCCGCAACCATTCCATCCCAGTCATTTTCTCTCCATCCCTCCCTTTCTATGACCTGGTCCTAAGCAACCAATCACCAGTTTGCTAATATGAAAATTGACTCTGCCAGCTCCCGCCCTCTGTCCAGAACTGTGCTGCTTCCCGGTCTGCGCTGTGGAAAAAGGTAAGGCAATGCTATGGGAGGAAAGGGGGGCCAGAAGTTACTGCTTTAGGGGAAAGGGGGGGAGGGGGGCAGAGGACACCACTGGGTATGTGTGTGGGGGAAGGTGATGTTAAGGAGGCAGAGGACACTGTTATGGGCAGGGTCACCCCCATAGCAGTCTCCTCTACCACCTTTCATATCACCACCCTGAACCCTTCATTCTGAGCCTAAAACACTCGTTAACCCTGAATTATGAGCGCAACGCACTCCTGATCCCTACATTCTGAGCGCAACGCACTCCTGATCCCTGCAATCTGAGTGTAAAACAAACTCCCGATCCCTGCATTCTGAGCATAAAACGCACTCCTGATCCCTGCATTCTAAATGCAAAGCACTCCTTAATCCTGCATTCTGAGCGCAACACACTCCTTAACCCTGCATTCTGAGCGCAACACACTTCTTAACCCTGCATTCTGAGCACAATGCACTCCTTAACCCTGCATTCTGAACATATTGCACTCCTTAACCCTGCATTCTGAGCATATTGCACTCCTTAACCCTGCATTCTGAACATATTGCACTCCTTAACCCTGCATTCTGAGCATATTGCACTCCTTAAACCTGCATTCTGAGCGCAACACACTCCTTAACCCTGCATTCTGAGCATATTGCACTATTAACCCTTCATTCTGAGTGTAATACACTCCTTAACCCTGCATTCTGAGCGCAACTCACTCATGATCACTGCATTCTGAGCGTAATGCAGTGGTAAAAAAAAAAAAAAAAAAGTTCGGCTTACTGCCTTTTTTTTGGGGGGGGGGGGGGGGGGGGGGGGCGGTGATCTTTGACTTCATTAGTATTGTTCAAGTAGATCTCCATCTCTCGAAGGTTGCCTGCCCCTGCTTTAGCTATTTATTCCCTCTCTCATTGTAATGCCTTCCTTGTACAAGAAATCTCCTTTTTTATTTTATTGTTTTAACTATGATATTTCTTTACATAAACAGCTAATTATTTTGGAAAGACTTTAGCTTCTGTATGTGCCCTACTTGAGCACATGAAATACCTTAGTCAGGTTTTTTCTTTGCCACATTTACACATAGGACATTTATATTTACATATTTTTTATTTAAAGGCAGTTAAAATGTAACCCCTACCATTATTCTGTCTAGAACTCTGCCATATGGTAAATACAAAATACATTTCCACTTTGGTGTTTTCTTTCTGAAGAGCAGCAATTACGGCTGTGTCTAAATGCTGATTTTGCAGAGATATCTTGCTAAACAGACCCATGATACCCTTTTACAGACTTCTTTGATTACGTTTTGATTCTGCCCAATGGCAATATCAGATAAATGCATTAAACACAATGTTTTTTCCCCAAAATAAAAATTGCCAGCATCCAAGTCCAGTGATGTCATCATTGGGTGTGATGAGATCATCATTTTGGGCCCTATAACAATGTAATTTTAATTCAAGTACCGGAGCAACATTCTCACCAAACGGGCATGGTGGAGAATCGGGAAAGTTCAGGCAGTGATCAAGCCAGGGACCCAACCAGCAGAGGTGACGCTTGCAGAGCAGCCTTGTGTGTCAAGCCAGGGACCGAGCCAGTAAGCAGGAGTGAAGCTTGAAAAGTATCTGGAGTGCCAAACTAGGGACCCAGCAGGGAAGCGTGGGTGACGCTTGAGGGAGATACCACCGCAAAAGCCTTGAGGAGCTCATTCAGAGTCAGTGAATCAGAGAGTCCAGTGAGAGATTAGGAGCTTAAGGGGTTGAAGAACTATAAGTAGACGTTGTAGTGAAGTTGAGAGAACTGTTGAACTTTTTATTAGGAACTGTTAAGTATTGTTGCCATAGGAGACAGCAATCCTGCACGTGCAGAAGTGGCGCCTTGTTGGGGCCTTTCCCTGTATGGCTGTCCTCCTACTGGAGTCTCTGAATCTGCCAATTGAAAATGCCTAAAAAGAAACAAAAAAGAAGGAGGGCGCACCGACCTAGTACATTACCACTGGTAAACTTTATTACAGCATAAAAACAGCAAAAAATATACTCGCAAACAAGCTATCAAAAGCGGCTTTGACAGGGGCGCAAATGCGCTGTTCTGCGGATCATTCGGTCTGACCTTCTTGACAATAGGTCCTGGTGTGTCGATCCGCAGAACAGCGCATTTGCGCCCCTGTCAAAGCCGCTTTTGATAGCTCGTTTGTGAGTATATTTTTTGCTGTTTTTATGCTGTAATAAAGTTTACCAAAGGTAATGCACTAGGTTAGTGCGCCCTCCTTCTTTTTTTGTTTCTTTTTAGCTTATGAATACCCATTGTTCAAAGGAGGGCTGCAAGACGTCAGGCATTACCTTATTAAGGTGGTCGCACCACATATTTAGTCCTTGGACACCTGAGCGCAGGAGAGATTTCAATTGAAAATGCCTGGCACCCAATGACTTTCACCATCTTCGCACCCACTATGCCTCACAACCCACTACATATTGAAGGATGACAGCTGTCTTTGGCCTTGAAGGTCCTCATTACTCTGGAAGAGATTCTCCAGTTTGCTACACATACATGCGCACACACACACATGCACACACATACATGCACACACACATACATATATAAACACACATACATACAGATAGCCTTTTAAAAAACGGCAGTCCTTTACCTTATCTCTTCCTGCCGGGTACTGCACTGTAGGGGGAGGCAGAGAGCACACACTGTGCTTTCAATTTAGGTGTAAACAGTGTGACGAGCTCCCCGCAGTGCCGATTTACAGTTTGGCTGAGGATCGGGGAGCTCGGTCTCAGCTGCCCTTGCCACTTCTCCTATCTAGGCATACAGCATGGGGCCCAGTCGCAATGTACGTCCTCCCCTGAATAAAAATATACTTTCCCGATCCTCTGCTCTTCCCTGCAGCTAGACTGGTCCCTGCAGTATCTGCACCCCCACGCTTTACCGACCTAGGGTCCTGACATCATCAATACCAGAGCGGGGTCCATAGCACTGCTCTGGACTTGCGGATCCTGAGGGACAGTCCACCACCAGATCGTGGGGTAGCGCCACCTGCCTGGGGAGTGGAGTATCAGATAAGTAAAACAGTGTCCCCTCCCCTGGACAAAACGTGCTATTTACCCTTGCAGTAGAGGCCCAGCCCCACTGCAAGGAATAATTTCTAATTTGTCTGGAGTTGGGCTTTAAGCATGGTATAACAGGGCGAAGCTTCAATTTAACCACATTTATAGCTTAATTGAACAAGAACCTGCCATTTACCATTTAATGGTTGACAAGATTGCTCATTCCTGCATATTATTATTATTATAATTATATTATTCAAAATGTAAATGGTATTTTCCATTGTATCCAAGGATTTTTCTCATTATCTATAAGCAGATCTCTAGGCAAATGTAAAAGACACAAATAAACACAGCTCTTTAATTGTTAATACTGTACATCATTAAATGTATTTTTAAAAGCAAGCAGTGTAAGTACCTGCATTAAACCTAGTATCAGCCTCTATTAGTCTCTGTATAGCAGACCTGGAGTGTGAGAGGAAGTAGCAGCCCAAGGAGCCAAACAATAATGTGCTGACAAGGAGCAGGCGTCTGGGAAGAGAAAGCAGAGAGATGAAGAGATGCGTTCATCACTGTGCTGCTCCCCCTTGCACTGTCCATTCACATGCTGGGACCTGTGCAAGACGACCTGGGCTTAGGGGAAGTGGGTTGAATGATGCTGTCCATCAGACGGAGGACATCCAATGAAAAAAAAAAATACTACGGGGGAAATCTCTGTATTAAAACTCACTAGTGCAGCAAAAGAAGGTTTTGTTGTTTATATTTTTTTATATTTTAATTTACTTCTCATTTTTATGTTGTTATATTTGGCTGGAATTTTGCTTTAAGGGTCCATGAACACTAGCTTAAAGAATGTTGCCTCTAGAGGAGTTTTGTGTTTACACCTGTAGAAGCAGCTCAATGTTATCCTATGTGTCCATCAGTGGTGGCTGGTGCTCTAACTTCTTTTTGGGGGGGGGGGGAGCGGCAAATCCGCCTGCCAAAACCCCCCTCATCGCTCGATTGTCAGCCCACCAGTCCCGCACTTATCCCATGTAGATCGCGGGCATAGCATACCCCTCGTCGGCTTCTGCTTGCATCTTCTCCTCCTTGGCATCATAGCAGCTTCCCCTGCGTCTTCTCCTCCTCGGCGGCCAAAACGATCGCTTCTCTTCTAGGCCAATCGGGTCTCAGGACCCGCTTCCTAATTGGCTGGGAAGCGAATCAGGAAGACAATAGCGAATATTAATTCGTATTGTCACACAACTGGGTGGGCTCGGGGTGCAGTGCTCTGCGCCCCGAGCCCACCCTTTTTTTAAGCCAATTAGAGCCTCAGGCTCTAATCATGTGCTTCTAAAAGAAAAAAAAAAACATTGAAATCCATGCGTCTGGAACCCTGAATGTAGAATAGGGGCCGGACGCATGGATTAGGCCCTTATGGATGGGCCGCTACTGGTGTCCATGTACATTAGGATGTTTAGAGACATATTTTAAGCTGAGCGTTTCGGGTTTGCCTTTTGGATTAGAGCTTTCTCGCAGAAGAAATGCCAATCACACTCTTAAGCTCTCCTAAACTCCTGTACAGAACGCTCTATATGAACGTTTTTTTTTTTTTTTTTGGAAAGTGAATGTTCACTGTGCTTAATAGACAGGATAAAGCTGGGTTTGTTTTTATCGCCCTGTCACATGCAAGGAAAAAACAAGATTTGCCAGTTGTTTAATATTGCTTCAGTTACAATGAATATTTACCCAGGTATAATAATGCTATATATATATATATATATATATATATATTGTATATATAATCGTCAAGGTTATTCATGTGTGGCCTGTTTTGTTTTAAAGAAGAAAAGAAGAAATATTCAGTCTAATGCCTCCGGAAAGAGTATTTTTTATGGACTTGCGTCTTGATTATTGAACTGAAGCACAATCTGTATTATTTCTTTTAAAAGTGAAGAAGTCAAAGTTCAGTACAGCAATACAGAGCTGATCTGAGCTACGACATTACCTACGATACTTAGTAGCAGGAGTGCACATCTTACAAGATGAAGTATCATTATTGTTAAGTGAGTCTGGCTTTCTTCATGGATTTTAAGTCAATGAGGTAAAGATTTTGGATGTAATCTATCATAGCACAGGAAGATAGATTTTATCCTTGTAAAAGGGTCACCACCTCAAATCTGATCCCTGATGAAAAAAAAATGCTTCCTGTGAGATTATCATAGTAGAACAATTGAAGAAATTGTTTAAATTACATTTTATTTAACAGGAATTTTGGTATCCTATACAGTAGCTGCATAACAGCTGATTTTTTTTTTAATGCCATCATGTCTTTTTGTGCAGTTTTTAGGCATTGTACTTTTCCTGGATTAAACCCACATCATAAAAAAACATGATCAATAAATGGTGTATTACATTCTGTTCATACTCAGTCAATATGGGATTTGTTTTCTGTATTCTGTCAATTTAGCTAGGGATATTGCAGCTGTGGTGGGAAATCTGCACATGCTCAATTTTCAGTGAGTTTCTATGCTGAGCATTTCCTCCCTATCACATCTGAGCAGCCCATGTGACTAGAGTCACACATGTGGTAGAAGACAGCCCACTCCTTCCCTCCTATTCCATGTCCACTAACCAGCTAAACACAATGGGGGCTGGATATTACATGTAGATTGATGGAGACTTTACCTCCTTCTTATTCTAACACACAGGCTAGAAGGGTGTGCGACAGCCTGTGACTGACAGAAATCCACCCACACCATGTTATTGCCAAAAAATCATAAAGATTTGATTTCAGATATACAGTATCTCACAAAAGTGAGTACACCCCTCACATTTTTGTAAATATTTTATTATATCGTTTCATGTGACAACACTGAAGAAATTACACTTTGCTACAATGTAAAGTAGTGAGTGTGCAGCTTGTATAACAGTGTAAATTTACTGTCCCCTCAAAATAACTCAACACACAGCCATTAATGTCTAAACTGCTGGCAACAAAAGTGAGTACATCCCTAAGTAAAAAATATGCTAATTGGGCCAAAAGTGTCAATATTTTGTGTGGCCACCATTATTTTCCAGCACTGCCTTAACCCTCTTGGACATGGAGTTCACCAGAGCTTCACAGGTTGCCACTGGAGTCCTCTTCCACTCCTTCATGACGACATCACAGGGCAGGTTGATGTTGGAGACCTTGGAGGTGTGTGTGGGGTCATCCGGAGGGGATCATGCTCTGCTTCAGTATGTCACAGTACATGTTGGCATTTATGGTTCCCTCAATGAACTGTAGCTCCCCAGTGCCGGCAGCACTCATGCACTTCTCTTCCTGCACCTGACCTGTATGTCCTGTCTCCACAAGTCCTGTATGGTTATTTGATTTTATTTGATTCTATCTAGGAATAAGACTTATGCCCTTTACACACGGTCGGACATTGATCGGACATTCAGACAACAAAATCCATGGATTTTTTCAGACGGATGTTGGCTCAAACTTGTCTTGCATACACACGGTCGCACAAAGTTGTCGGAAAATCCCATCGTTCTGAACGCGGTGACGTAAAACACGTACGGCGGGACTATAAACGGGGCAGTAGCCAATAGCTTTCGTCTCTTAATTTATTCTGAGCATGCTTGGCACTTTGTGCGTCGGATTTGTGTACACACAATCGGAATTTAACTGATTGGATTTTGTTGTCGGAAAATTTTATAGCCTGCTCTCAAACTTTGTGTCGGAAATTCAGACGGAAAAAGTCTGATGGAGCCCACACACGATCGGAATTTCCGACAGCACAATCCGATCGCACTTTTTCAGTCGGAAAATCCGACCGCGTGTACAGGGCATTAGTCTAGCCTACTACTTTTTGATTTATAAATCCTTTATTTTTTCATAAAAAGGTGAGGAGGGGTTATATATCAAAAGCTTCCCTGCATGTGTGATGGGATCCCAGATTTATCAATAATAGAATCGATTGGATGTTCTCTATCTTAAACGCCAACTTTCTGTGCTTGTTGAGTTTTTCTAATTTAGCACTGGGCTCAGATTGTCCGATTTTGATTTTTTTCTTTTCACTAGGAACAAAGGTGAACTGAATCCCCATCTTCTCTGGGCACTTGGAATTGATCTTTAGCTCTTTCAGGGGATACAGTTTTGACAACCTGTTATTTATACAGGCCTTTTTCTCTAGCCCCTGCCATTCTTCCTGGACTAACTCCTCCAGTCCTTAAGTGGCGGGAAATTAGTACTTTTTAACCTTGTAGAGAGTTTCCTCCACTGCATCCCAGGCAATTGCCCCTTTAACTGCCCTCGCAAAAGGCTCTATTAGGCAAAAGTCAAAGCCTGTAGCCCCTTTAATTTCCTCGTCTGCTGACAAGTTTGGACACCACCTGCAGGCTGTGGTTGGAGGTGCTAGGCAATTCAGCCGCAGACTGAGAAATATAGGCTTTATGCATAGCAACCAGGGCTGTTAACCTGTGGTGTTTGTAGATGGGGAGAAATAATAAGAGGCCAGATAATGACCTTAATCAGCATTGCCTGGATGTCTGCGCCTAAATGGCGACTGTTCTGGCCTTTAGAGGGCTCCCTCCATCTTGAGGACATGGCAGGACTGTATGCTGTTTGCTCCAGGCAGACATGACATACTAGCTTGTCAGGCAATGACTTCCCACCACAAACACAGCTAATATTAGGATTGGTAAACTGTGATGTTTGTAGATGGTGAGCAGTGATAATGAGAGGTGAAATGATGACCTTGATTCATATTGCCTGGATGTCTGCTCTTAGATGATGACTTGTCTTGGCCTTTAGAGGGCTCCCTCCATCTTGAGGTCCTTACAGGGCTGTAGATGTTACAACAGTATTGGCTCTCTTTTTGTCAATATCTTCACTACTTACCTACTCCCTTTACCTTACAAGCAATGGATGGTCTGACTGTGCAGCGTTCCCCATAGAAACAGCGCAAAGCAGCAAACTGAAATTAAAAACAGCATGACACAGTGATCCCAGATCAAGCAGGGGATAGGAAGAGTCCAGTTGAATGCCATAAATAGCACAGTGATCTTAGAGCAACACTGAGAAATAGACACACAAAAAAAGGCCAGGTTAATGCCATAAAAGGGAAAACAATGACCACATAAGCAAAGGGAAAATGCTGCCACTTATGCCAAAGCTTATTGACAGCTTGCTTTCTTTGACAGGCTTGCACCACCAGAATGGGGCTCCAACCATATAGCTCATCTAGAGGCTGTATAAGAAGTGCTTCCACCCAGGAGAGGCTGAACCTGGCTGGGGAGACAAGCCGTAAGGGATACCTTGTCACTCCAGTCCTGATCACATGAGGACAAAAAGGAGAATGCTGCGTGCCGGGTCTGTCTTTGATTTATAGATAACCAGTCCCATCAGGTTGTAGGGTTGGAGCCACAACCCACTGTATGCTGCCATGATATGCCAGCAAATACTAGTTATACAATAGCAAATGGAGATTAGTGAATATACAAAGGTTGAACAACCAATAAATGACAATAAAAAATAAAATATGTTTCCTTGTGAATAAGAATGGAAAGGCATAATTAACAAAAGATCATTCTGGGTAATTAGGGCTAAATTTTTAGGCACACTATGTACCCTATCCATGAAATATGTTCAGCTGCTGTGGAAACATACAGAAATTATTAGACAAAAACATTGTTCAATTGTGCAAAAAAATAGTACAGTTAAAAAAAGTAAAGCTTTAGCTCAGTCTATTATATTTTGCCTTGCACTACACTATACAGTACAGTAGCCTGGTGCTCATCTATTCATTCTATGTTATTTTGGAAATTCTAATTTATTATTTTCTCATCTTTCAACATTTCTTTTGTAAATCCTGAATATTTCTTTAATGAATATAGAAGAGTTGTTTAAATGAACAGACTCTAGTCTGATGTTAGAATGCAGCTTAGTGAACCTTAAACAACCAAGGTGTAAACAGTGATGCATAACTATGATACTGCAACCATCAGCTACTCCTTTAGCCTCATCACTAATTACTCTAATTAATCACCGATGTTCACTACCTTTACATGTCATATCAATGGCAAAATATATGCTCTATTAGTTCTGAGTATAGAGGGGGTTGCTTCTATATGGCTTCATTATACTGTTCAGCATATTGAGAGACGCTGTTGAATTACTGTCCAAGCTTTTGTTATATTTCATTAAGGATTTAGATTATTGTTCTCCTTAGTTATACTGTAAGATAAGGTGCTTCTTGGATTGTTTGGAATCTGTTTTATAATGAGAATTGTTATAATCCCATACATATTTAAAGGGTTAATTCACCAAAAATTTCCATTACTGGTAGATGTTAGAGGATGAAACCACTTAATAACTTCTTATCTCTGGGGAACTGGTAAAATATCTGCACTTGATTTATTGGGTCTGCAGACCTGCAGAGTCCATTATGATAGGACCCTACTCTATCTGTTGTATTTTTTATATCATGGAAAATGCAACAGAAGATGCTGATACACGGAAAACCTCCAGGTGGACATGGACAGAATTGGTAATAATGAAAGAGGTAATTTGCTATTGAAGACATATAAGAAGCTAGTGATTGGCTTAGCTCCCCAGGCTCCACCTAACCAGATCTAATCCAGATCATTTATTTCATAGATTAAGGGTGTATTGGGCTTCAAAGTACAGTTTAAAGTTAACAGTTATACATTTAAATTTCTTTTCAATGAAAACTACAACATAAACACTAAATATGTGTCCTTTTGATCATGTAATTAAGAAAAACTGTAAAGAAAATGGGCATTTTCAGCTAACACAGGGTGACCAAAACATTCATTTTAGGTTCCAATATCAAGAAAGAGCCTACCATGCCTTTATTCAGTTGTTAGTGCGAGTTAGCTATGGCAGCTTATCAACCAGTCATCCAAAATAAAATGAAAAATTCAATGAACCTTGTTTCAAAAACAATTTTTACTTTGTGGTACTCTTGTGGCTCTTAAGGGAAGAGATCACAGCCTAAATATGAATAGGAAATTTACCAGAAGCAATTATATTTTCTTTTACTAGTGTTAGAGAAATGCATCATACTGTATAGTGCAATATCCACTATCTCACAAAAGTGAGTACTCCCCTCACATTTTTAAAAATATTATATTACCGTATTTATCGGCGTATAACACACACCCAGATTTTAAGAGGAAAGTTTCAGGAAAAAACTTTCCACAGCCCCCTGCACAACACACGGACCCCCTGCACAACACACGGACCCCCTGCACAGCACACGGACCCCCTGCACAGCACACAGACCCCCTGCACAGCACACGGACTCCTTTCCCTGCACAGCACACAGACTCCTTCTTTCCTTGCACAGAACATGGACTCCTTTTATTATAAAGCCTCCTGGGATAGCGCTGCCAGCATACCTTTAGGGGTTGAGAAGGTTTTTCTGACAGCCCTTTCTCGTGCGCCGCTCCTCCTGTGTCACTCTGATTTTGGATGGAGGCTTCTGTGTGCCTCAATTGATGCCGCTCTCTCGTGGACCCGGTCATGTGACTCTCCTCTGCTGTTTCATTGATGGTCACATGACTGCCCTCCTCCTCCAATCTAAAGCTACAATCGAGGAGGAGGCAGAGCGGGAGGAGAGCGGTCATGTGACCATCAATGAGGAGAGTCACATGACCGGATCCACAAGAGAGCGGCATCAATTGAATCACACAGAAGCCTCCTCCAATCAAAAACTACAATTGAGAAGGATGCGGAGGAGGAGGAGGAGAGCTGCATTGCTTGAGGTATAGGCTTGCATTGGGGGTGACGGGGGGGCGGTGTGGGGGAGGGGGCTGGCAGTGTTATTTTCTTAACTTCTTGAAGTATGGCAGTGCTGTCCCAGGGCCAGGAAGGGCGGGCCGGCCGTCCCGACACCCTCCCAATGAGGCGGCCCGCCCGATCCCCACCCCCTGCCCCCTATTGGTAAAAAAAAAAATATTGGCGCGGTTTACCCTCTGTTTTCAGGGGAAAAAAGTTCATGTTATACGCCGATAAATACAGTATATCTTTTCATGTGACAACACTGAAGAAATGACACTTTGCTACATTGTAAAGTAGTGAGTGTACAGCTTGTATAACAGTGTAAATTTGCTGTCCCCTCAAAATAACTCAACACACAGCCATTAATCTCTAAACCGCTGGCAACAAAAGTGAGTACATCCCTAAGTGAAAATGTCCAAATTGTGCCCAAAGTGTCAATATTTTGTGTGGCCACCATTATTTTCCAGCACTGCCTTAACCCTATTGGGTATGGAGTTCACCAGAGCTTCACAGGTTACCACTGGAGTCCTCTTCCACTCCTCCATGACGACATCACGGCGCTGGTGGATGTTCGAGACCTTGCGCTCTTCCACCTTCCGCTCAATAGGGTTTAGGTCTGAAAACATGCTTGGCCAGTCCATCACCTTTACCCTCAGCTGTTTTAGCAAGGCAGTGGTCGTCTTGGAGGTGTGTTTTTTTGGGGTTGTTATCATGTTGGAATACTGCCCTGTGGCCCAGTCTCCGAAGGGAGGGGATCATGCTCTGCTTTAGTATGTCACAGTACATGTTGGCATTCATGGTCCCCTCAATGAACTGTAGCACCCCAGTGCCAGCAGCATTCATGCAGCCCCACACAATGACACTCCCACCACCATGCTTGACTGTAAGCAAGACACACTTGTCTTTGTACTCCTCATCTGGTTGCTGCCACACACGCTTGACACCATCTGAACCAAATAAGTTTATCTTGGTCTCCAGTAATCCTTAGTCTTCTTGTCTTCAGTAAACTGTTTGCGGGCTTTCTTGTGCATCATCTTTAGAAGAGTCTTTCTTCTGGAATGACACCCATGCAGACCAATTTGATGCAGTGTGCAGCGTATGGTCTGAGCACTGAGAGGCTGATCCCCCACCCCTTCAACCTCTGCAGCTATGCTGGCAGAACTCATATGTCTATTTTCCAAAGTCAAGCCCTGGATATGACGCTGAGCACGTGCACTCAACTTCTTTGGTCGACCATGGCGAGGCTTGTTCTGAGTGGGACCTGTCCTGTTAAACCGCTATATGGTCTTGGCCACCATGTTGCAGCTCAGTTTCAGGGTCTTGGCAATCTTCTTATAGCCTGGGCCATCTTCATGTAGAGCAACAATTCTTTTTTTCAGATTCTCAGAGAGTTTTTTGCCATGAGGTGAACTTCCAGTGACTAGTATGAGAGAGTGAGAGCGATAACATTAAATTTAACACACCTACTCCCCATTCACACCTGAGACCTTGTAACACCGGGGAGGAAAAATGGCTAATTGGGCCCAATTTGGACATTTTCACTTAGGGGTATGCTCACTTTTTTTGCCAGACATTAATGGCTGTGTGTTGAGTTATTTTGAGGGGACAGCAAATTTACACTGTTATACGACCTGTACACTCACTACTTTACATTGTAACAAAGTGTCATTTCTTCAGTGTTGTCACATGAAAAGATATAATAAAATATCTACAAAAATGGGAGGGGTGTATTAACTTTTGCGAGATACTGTATGTCCCATTTTGGACCAATATTTCATATTCATTTTATATCCTAAGGTATTGAGATTGGAATGAACTGACTGAATGTATCCTATGTATATATTTCTAGAGCTAAGCATACAGGTTATTCAGGTTGTTTGTAGTTTTTTATTTCTGGTATATCAGGGCACCAGCCAAGGTGTAAATATGTACTTTACTATATCATTCATGTGACTGTAGCTAAGATAGTTTTTTTTTATAAAAGTGAAAAATAAAACGTAAAAAAGGTGTGAAGTTGCCCTTGATGAGCATCCCGATGTTAATTTCACAAAGGAATTTAGGTGAAATATGATTTGCCACCATAGACAACTTCACACCTTTCCATGCATTTTCTCACTTTTAGACATTTTTCTAAATACCATTAGTTACAGTTATCTTAAAGTTAAATGGAAATCACATAAGTTAGTACTGTTGCAGTGTTTTTCAGATTGTACAAGTTGTTCTCTGATGGTTTCTATCTGTTGCCTAGAATTTTGTTTAAGAACCCAATATATCGAACTTTGGCTGGACTGATTGGGATTTGGATTTATGTTATTGAACCTTTACTAGCGTTTATTATTTTGGCCATTGTGAGATTTCTGAACATACTCTAAATAGTTAAGCTTTCATAAATATAACTGAAATATCCTGAAATGCCTGCCATAGGGCTGTGAGTTTGTGACAGACACTGAAGCTAATTAGCAAGCTGTGTTGGGAATTAATGCAGGTGATAGTGAGGTTTAATAAATCAATTTAGATGCAAACTCTCAAAAATAATTCTATAAAAAATACACGTTGATATGGAAGATAGCAGTTTGTTGTCATCTGTGTACTGTATTTATAACTCTGCTAGTAATTATGTTGTTTGTGTGTCTTTTTTGGCATGTGTCACTGTAACCTGATGCGTGTCTGATTAATGCAATACTGTGCTTTGTTAAAGCTGATATAGCATCAGCAGGGCCAATTGTAGGTAAAATGGGGCCCTGGGCATAAAATTAAAATCAGTGCCCTTTTGGCTGGAATGCTGCAGGCATCATCATAGGTTACAGAATACTCTGCCCCTTTCTGTATTTCTACCCTTCTGATTTAAATCAGCTAACAATTAAACTGAGTTTTTGCAAGAGTTCATTGAGTTCACATTTTAATAAATCTTGGAATACTACACAATGAAAGATTTTATTTCATGAGATGCAAGAAGAGCAGCGATGGATGCGTAATCCGAGGAAAAACAGAAGTGGTGGAAAGTTGGTGAAGGGACGACTTTAAAGTGATGTAGGGAAAATCGAAATGCACGTTAAACTTTCTATTGCCTTAAAGGTCACATCAATCTGGTGAGTGCAGACTGAACCCAGAAGCTAGAGGGATTATAACAGGAATAAAATTAGTGTTTGTTTACTGAAAAGTGTAAATCAGTTAAATCAGACTGTCACTCTGTTATCTTTGCATAAAATTTCTGTGTATTATTTACATATATTGTGTAGAGAAGGGGTGGCTATTAACCACTACAGCTCCAAAAGGTTTTACCCCCCTCCCCCGACCATTTTTTGCTATTTAGCAGTGTGCTACTTTAACTGGTAATTGCGCTGTCATGCAACGCTGTACCCAAAATAAATTTATATTGGTTAGAGATTTCTCTTGGTGGTATTTGATGACTACTGGGGTTTTTATTTTTTATTATATAAACGAAGAATACCGAAATGCATCGGGAAGAGGCCAGCTATGTTGCTGTACCTGTATGTGCCACCCGTCCGCAGTAATTTACGGGTGGTCCAGAAATGGTTAATCCGAGGTCCCCAGAAATTAAAAGAAAGGGCCAGTTCACTCTCCGCCAAACTGTTTTAAGGATGGACTGTGGTCAATCGTAATAAAAAAAAATGACCCTACATTGGTGGTTAGTAGAAGTAAAAATAATCACCAGTGATAGTATACAATGCCGCTATATAGGTGGTTATTGGGAGTAAAAAACGCCTTTACATAACTGTTAATTGGGAGTGATAAATTCTCCTTCATCGGCGATCAGTGGGAATAATTAACACCCCTGCACTCAGAATTTGGTGCAGCTGTGCATGGTAGCCAATCAGATTCTAACTTCAGCTTGTTCAATTAAGCTTTAGCAATAAAACCTGGAAGCTGATTGGTTTGTATGCTGTGTTGAACCTTTGTTTGCATTCCTCAGTATTAGTAAATAACTCCCTACATCTATAGTCTGTGAAAGTAGGACATGCCCTTATGTCAGTGTCAGAGGAAAAATGACTTTACATCGGTGGTCAGAGGGAGCAACAAATGCCCCTGCATCAGTGGAAGAAAAAATATGACCTTGCATTAGTGAGAGTAATAAATCCCCCAATGCCAGTAAAGGTAATAAATGCCCTGTTGTCAGTGGTTAGTGGGCATTATAAATGTGAGTGGTCAGAATGATGCTCCTGTGTCCGTGGGAGGAATGGTGCCCATGTCAGTAGTCAAAATTGTGCCAAAAATGGTCAGATTTATTTGACCATATGGTCTACAGGTATGACAATAACATTAATGAACATTTAAAAAACTGCAGAGTTTTCGATATCTACTGAAGACTCTTCACTGCAAGGCTATTTTCTGGAAAGGGTTAACCTAGCCTTTAAGGTGGCTATAGGCATGTCAGGCTAGTTGTTGTACAAGCATGATTTAACTGCCTGGGGCATGTCTGTTAATCAAAATTTCCATAAATGTCTATACATGTTTAGCTGAAGAAGTAAGCGCGTGAAGCCTGTTTGCGATGCTATCTTGCAAGAGACCACTAGCTATTGGATGGGGCTTTTAAACTAGTTGCCAGAGACATAAGGTTGTCACCCAATCCAGAAAAAAATGCTGAGCATTATATGGATACTCTTATTTCATATCTACTGAAATTTGTACAAAACAAAATGGTTCTCAAAGTATCTAACAAAGTGGTTCTCAACTCCTGTCCTCAGGACCCACTGACAGGCCAGATTTTCAAGATAACTGAAATACATCACAGGTGATATCATTTGTTGCTCAGTGATTTGGGCGGGCACAGTGGTGTAGTGGGTAGCAATCTCACTGAGCAGTAAAAAGGGTCGCTGGTTCAAATCCCAACCATGATACTACCTGCCTGGAGTTTGTATGTTCTCCCTGTGCCTGTGTGGGTTTCCTCTGGGTACACCGGTTTCCTCCCACACTCCAAAGACATGCTGGTAGGTTAATTGGCTTCTGTCCAAAATTGGCCCTAGTATGTATGAATGTGAGTTGGGGACCTTGGATTGTGGGCTCCTTGAGGGTAGGGACTGATGTGAGTGTGTAATGTATGTGTGGAGTGCTGCGTAATTTGACGGTGCTATATAGGTACCTTAAATAAATAATAATATAATAGATGAGCATCCTAATGAGACACAATGTACAGGGATAGGGGACAATTGTAGACACTCACACACACTCACTCAGGTTGGACTGCTGTCTTTATTCAACCTTACTAACTATGTAACTATATTACAGTATTCCAGTCTGCATCTCCCCAATGTAATACTTAAAATCTGGCCTGTTAGTGGGTCTTGAGGACAGGAGTTGAGAACCACTGATCTAACGTCACCTATGCAAATCATCTGCATTCATAGTGTTTATCTCCCAGGGTGACTAATGAAAGCTGATTCTCAGACAGGCCATACACGATTCAAATCTTGGCTGGTTCAGTGAGAACCATCCGAGATTCGAACCACTAATGGGCAGGATGAATGTTCGAAGTTGATCAATCAACTTTGGTACAACCAGCCTGCTGAATTCTCTTGCGATTATTGTTAGCAATAATCACTGTCTTCTCCCTCTCTACTTGCTGTCCACAGCTACCAACAAGGTTTAACCTCCCATGCGGTAATCCCGAGTGTGGCTCTAGGTTAAATTTAAGTACCATTAGTGATAACCCCTAGCCACACTCTGGATTGCATTGCAGAATCCTGGTCCAGGTTACTTACCTTGTTGCCAGGATCCTGCGATGTCCCCCCGCCGTGTCTGCCGGCTGTGTCCTCCACCTGCTGCTCTGTGTGCCGGGCTCCATTCCCTGCGAGCATCGCGACGCATGGGGGTAGAGCCCGGCGGCAAACTCAAAAAGTGCAAAATTAATAACACATACAGATTACATTACTGTATCAAATCATTTCAACCCCCTTGTCCCTAGTGCTTTGTCCAGTGCCCTGCATGTAGTTTTATATTATATTATATATACTGTTCTTTCTGCCTGGAAACTTGAGATTGTCCATGGCAACCAAAAAGTGTCCCTTTACATCAAAAGTGGTTTAAGACCAGCTAGAAAAACAACGGTGGTAAATGAGAACACTTGCAGAATTGAGCGATATTGAATCAGGGGGAAATTTTTATATTATAATTTTTTATAGTTATTTATTATATTATAATTTATGATTTTGTGTTTCAAATTTTATCATACCCGGGATGTCTACTAGACTCTTATTTAAGTGTGTTATTACTAAGAATTACAGGCCAACAATATAAAACCCCAAATTTCTATGCAAAACAATGTACCTCTTTGAGACGCAAAAATCTGACATAATCAAACCTTAGAAAAACAAAACACTAATTCTGATTGGTTTACATATCAGATTCAGTTATGTTTGCTAAAGTTTTCATAAATCTGTCATGATTTGTTTATAGTTTGCAGTATTCGAATATAAATGTAAAAATTATATTTAGCAATTCACAGAAATTATTCCTACTGTTGTGTTGTATGTCGGCCTGATATATTATTATACTTGCAGACATTTATGATGAGAAGCAACTGTAAATTATAGGAATAAATAATTTAAAAGCAAGTAAAATATTTACATCCGTAGTGCCATAAATTATTGCTGTTTGTCACCACTCGTTGTGTGAAATTATCTTTTCAGTAACACGTTTAGCAATCATCTGCATACAGCCTTTTCAGATGAATGAAAAGCAATAAAAGTGTTGATTAATGCAAAAATGGAAAGGAGCCTTGGTCTCCTCCAAACATATATTTGTGCACAGGTATGTATGCCAGTTATTTGAGTTTTCCGTCTGCTCTGTTACTTCTGACATTCTGAATTTTAAGAACTTTTTAGATGGCTGAAGCATAGAACTTCAAATAAAGATTGTAATACGCACTTTAGTAAATATCCACCTGTGTATGTGGTTATGTCATGTAGGTATTCATAGTATAGTAGTAATTTCAAATAAAATATCAAAGTTCCAGTTGCAACATCTAGGGGCAGTATAGGGGACATTTTCCAAAACTGGTGCACACAGAATCTGGTGCAGTTTTCCATAGTAACCAATCAGCTTCTAGGTTTTATTTTCAAAGTTTAATTGAACAAGCTGAAGTTAGAAGCTGATTGGTTACTATGCACAGTTGCACCAGATTCTGTGTGTACCAGTTTTATTATATCTTCCCCTATGTGTTACTGAACAGGACCTTGTGCACTACAGTGTGGTTCTATTCATTTAGAATGACACCCTAATGTACTACTGCAGTAAGTACCAATGCACCCACACTGCAGTGAACCACAGTAGATTTGCCTTGCAGTGCAGTGCAATGCATTTAGAAAAAGAAGTGCAGAGTTTTATTTTTGTCCATTGCATGTGTGACCTAAATAAATCAAACTTCAATGTACTTATAGATTCCATGTAATCCATTATAGATTCCATATAATTCCAGGTATGGATATTTTTACATAGTTACCCATGTAACTATGCAAATACCATAACAATCAAAAAAAAAAAATTGTGTTGCGCTGTGAATATACTCAAACAGACATGTATTAAGTAATCAAAATCATGTAGTGCTCATACAGCTCATCTCCATTGCCCCTGTGATGACGTCTATTGAGAC